>NC_090754.1:44965473-45010473 GCF_036898095.1 Palaemon carinicauda | reverse complement strand
ATGTTTTCTATTTCATGCTACCATGCATTCAATCACATTTTTATTATAAATGAAATTTCCCTGTTTAGGTTGAAACTCGGTAACAAGGTAACCGTGTAAGCGAGGGTAAAGGACACCATCCACAAATTTGGCTGTTAGCGCTCCCATCCAAAAAAAAAAAATCGATTTTTGATCTTGCGATTATATGAAACTTTTATGGAATTATTCTTTGTGGAACATAATTAGTGTAATACCGTACCTACTAGATGGAATTGCCAGATTCCTCGAGTGGTCAGTGAGAGAACTTTTAACCTCGCCTTCACAGTTTCATAGGTTGTTTGAGTTTTTTTTTTTTTTTTTTTTTTACTTTAAGGGTTGTTTTCCTGGTCCTATAAAACGGAAACCTTACGCACTACAGTGACTACAGAGCCAACAAGATCTGTTTGTCGTATACTTCTTCTTTCTTCTTCTTTGTCTACATCTTTTCTTACTTCTATGTGGGGTCGATGTTTCTGGTCAGCTGTCTCCATCTACCTCTGTCCCACACCTCATCACCGGTTAATCCCTTTGTCGTATACAGGCATATGTATTTAGAGTATCACATAGCATATTCCGTGTCGATTGTCAAATCTACATAATTGAAGCTCTTAAAAAATGAGAAAGTCTTCAGTTTCTTCCTGAAAGCCCTTGATATCTTCAGTCTTTCATATGTGTAATGGGAACTTGCTGTATAGTCTTAGGGCCGCATATTTGAGAGCTATAGAACCTTCAGTAGACATACTAACTAGCTCCAATAACTTAAACCCACCAGTAATTATTTCCGTGTCGACACGATTCGTTGGCTGCACGATGTGTAGTATTTCTTTCTTTTCTTTAAAGGCTGCTTATCTGGTCCTGTGCAGCAAGGGAACCCTACTCTCTACAGGACCTCTACGGTTGTTTTATGATGTTCATTCCAAGTTCTCGATCTTGGTTCATTCGGGAACATTTAACATTTCACAGTGCGTATTATTCGCTTACTGTTTTATCATCACTGTCAAACCACTCTCAAAATAAGCCTGAATATCTTCAATTATTCGGATGTCTAGTGGGAGCCTATTATAATCTCTAGGTTCTGATAGTTTGAAACCATCTGTAATTATTCTCGAGTCAGGACTATTTGTTGGTTGCTCAATATGTAGCAATTCTCTTAGATATTGTGGACGTCTGGTTCTTATAACTTTGTACGTTATTGCACATATCTTAAACTATATTCTTGTTTTAATAGGCACCCAGTGTAATTCAATTATAATAGGAGCAGTCCTTTCTTGAGGTTGTACACTTTTTATCAATCTTGCTCCTCTGTTTATAATGTTTTGTAATCTGTCAAGTTGCAATTGAGTAGATTATAGTAGATGGAGTAGCAGTAGTCAATCCTGGTATTAACAGCTTATCATAAATTCCTTGATAGAATATTCTTCAAGAAATTTATTGACAAACAATGTTTCCAAGGTGATACATGATTTATTTGAGCATTGAGACTAATTGCAGTCCTAGGTATTTTGTATATTGGATTTTTTGATAACCTTAATGGTTATCTAGTAAACAAGATTATTTTTCGTATGAAATTTAATCAATTTTCAGTTTATGTTTATTCATGGGATATTCATATTTAACTTTGGTAAGTTCTCGCCTTATTTGATTTACCTTTTGTCTTAATTTTTGTACCTAGCAAGTTTTAAATTTTATGTTTGACTAGTCTTTTTTATTCACGAAATAAAGTTAAAGTTGTGTGTAATTGTTCCCGTTATCTTCGGTATTGTTTTAACTAACCCCTTGTTTCAGCATTTAACTTTTAACATCCTGTGTAGATGACCTTTTAAAAGCATATTAATTTTTAAATGAATACACATGTTAAAGTGATCATCGTTTTTTACTAAAACATTTTTTATTATTTTACTTTTATAAAATATCAAATATTAATTCAATCATAATGTAAATTTCTGTTCCTTATATAAACCATTAAAATATTCACATGTTCCAACTATTGTTCGAATGGATTTTTGAGTTAAAGAAACTCTGCGTTCGGGATGGTTGTTTTTAAACACACAATGGAAGTGACCTTTACCTTGACATTTTCTGTGCTGCTGAAGTGAACGGTTCTCATTTTAAAGTTAAGCCCTCGGCCAGATTTTAGAACTGGCCCCCTATTACTCTTCTTTCTCGCTGTCATCCCTGCATTAAATGGGCGCCCGGAAGTGTGTGTGTGTTTGTGTGGTCGGTTTCCCGATGCCCCCTCTCCAAATGCCTTTTATTGATGGCAACCTCTTTATTGTTATTATTATTATTACTTGCTAAGCTAAAACCCTAGTTTGAAAAGCAAGATGCTATATACCCAGGGGATCCAACAGGGAAAATAGTCCAGCGAGGAAAGGAAAAAAAAAAGGAAAAAGAAAATATTTTAAGAATAGTAACATTAAAATATTAATATTTCCTATATAAACAATAAAAACTTTAACAAAACAAGAGGAAGAGAAATGAGTTAGAATAGTGTGCCAGAGTGTACCCTCAAGCAAGAGAACTCTAACCCAAGACAGTGGAAGACCATGGTACAGAGGCTATGGCACTACCCAAGACTAGAGAACAATGGTTTGATTTTGGAAGCACCTTCTTCTTATTACAATGTTGCATTATCGTCTTCACATTTAATCAATTCAACACACTCAATTGGGGTGTACTATCAAGTGCCAGGTGTAGCGCCTGAACGGAGGTGCAAGTACTGGCAAATTCAAAATACAAAAATATCTGGACCCAAAACAGCGTGATGGTTGACAAACCGTGTCATCGTAGGTTTCTGCTCTTTTAGTGCAAGAGTGTTAGCTTTCCAATTCCTATGGTCAAGATCCTAGATGCCTGTTGCAGGGAGATATTCCAGGGAGTTAACATACAGTATATAGCAAATAAACCAACCGAACTTTGATTTATATATGAAATTTAAAATAATAATAATAATAATTTGCCACACCCTGATATTGCTTGCTGATTTCAGTGCACACACAACCCATCGGATTCAAACTGCTGACAGAATTGATATACAGTCGTAATAGATTTTTTTTTTTTTTAATTAAGATCAGGTTTTCTTCTTGGAACATGTAGATCTAGGTCATCAATGGAAATATCTATCTTTCTCTACCATATCCCTAATAATCCAGTGTAAATGGCACAACATTGGGCAATTTATATTCTAGTAATTATTGCCAAATATTTCTATTCCATTTTATAAAAAGTGAAGCAAATTGGGATGAATGTAACGTTTCTAATAAAAAAAAAAAAAAAAAAAAAAGCAAATTTTAGTATTTTCAATACTACATTTCCCTCCTCTCACTATGCGACTTATTAACCAACTTTGGATTTAACCTCTTCTAAAAATTTCTGTAAGTTCTACCAAATTTCTGTTTTAAAGAATTCATACCCGCCATACATGTTGACCTCCAACAGCTATCTATCATCTAGATTACAATATTTCCCCGAACCTTTTTCTTTAAATGTTAAATACCAACCTTCAATTGGATCACCTCCTTTGGATGATTCAAAACCACTCTAACCATATCAATTCCATTCTGGATAGACTCTAAATGGTTTCACAGGGAAGTTCAGTGAAGAATCAGCACAGTTCTAGTTTGAACAAAAGGAAGCTGGGATTTGGGACCCTGGTTGCTTCAGTGGTCTGAAACAGCATTGGACACACCACTCATTGTCCAACATCAATTCGTTGTGTATTACAGCCAACTCCTCCTGTTGGCACGGGCCTTCCCCTTGGTCGGCCCGTTGGAGCGACATCAATTCACTCCAGTGTTAGTTGAATGAGTTGGACTTTGCAGGGGTTTTTGAGACGCCCACCTCAGGGAGAAGACCTTTTCTCACATGAATCAGCGGAGGTGGTGGCCTCGCACCAGAATATATCAACGTCTTAAGGTGCATGGACATGAGGCAGTCTTCATCAGTCCATCAACATTCCAAAATAGAACATTACAGAAAATATTCGTTCTAATAGATAGCCACTTCATAATGTAATGAGAAAGAATATAATTGCAGTATTACATATCTGCAAGTAAGGAGGGACGGGGTCAATGTTGTTTTGCTGCTAGCCTTAGCATCAGCAGAGCTGCCATAAATGAAACAGGAATAGAGGTATATACAGTAGTTTTCATCATCCTTTAAGGATTTATTTTCAACAGAGACTGGTGATGGCGATTCCATTCAGCCATTGACAGACATGTCAATAACAAAAATTGTTAGTCTGTCCAGGTACTTATCCATGCTTACCATGGAGCTACAGGAAGTATTGGCCATAGATAGATATGAAAGAAAGGAAGCAGAAACAGAAGTTTAGCTAAATTTGCAGCTAGGGGGCTAGGGGACACTAAAATATCCCCCTATAGGGGGTAATAGTGGATACATTAGTTGACTTTTGTCCTTCACCTCATTCGATCACATCAGCTAAGCATTCATGTTTTAAAAGCAATAAAAAGGAATTTTAAGTTGCAAAAGTTATAATTTGCAATCAGTAAGGAGTATACAGACAGAAAGAGTAAGTGAGAGGTATCAAATCCTAATTTAATACCTCTTAGTATCATGTTACGGGTTGGATCATAAATTCTAGGCCAAAGGCAATCAAGAGTACTTTTCAAAAAGATGCATGTTCAATAATCTTTTATGATCTACACTTACCAATCTTATTATAATAGGACAGATTTTTGTGTTCATGGTTTTACACAATTTATTCAAAGGATTTTTATCATGACTGTCATTCAGTGGTGTCATGACTCCCTATAGTGTTTTATTAATTAGACAATATTCATACAATCTTGCTTCTTTCTTTAAAGAATAATAGTCTTGCATTTCGCTATGCAGAAAACTTTTACTTTGAACAAGTTTACTTAAACCAACTATGGGAAAAAGTAAAAAAAAAATCCCAAAGGTAAGGTATTTATTGAAATAAAAGATATATAAATTTTATCAAGAGGGAAGACATTTGGATAAAAAACTGTTATCCAGTTGAAATTCAACAAGGTTTTTGTACCAAACCAGGGATTATGGTTTTCTCAGGAACTTGTACAAAAAATTGAGAAAATCATTATTGAAATACAAATAAAAAGCTAATATTCAGAATAAAGGCAAAGGCTGTCCTTCCAAGAATGCATGTCCCATGAACCTTTTCCTGGGATTGGCATATACAGTATGTTATTCTGTCAAACATGTCCCTGTATCGCTACTTATAAGATGAAAAGTCTTAATTTATCCAGTAAAATACTTCTAAAAGGAGCCAGTAACAGGACATGCACTGTTATAAAACAGCCTAATTCATACTGAGTATATATAAATCTAAAATACAGTAAGCCTATACTCTTGGCAAACACCACCCTACATAAACTGTAAAGTAAAAATATTACATATATTTAACCACTACACTCCAAAAACAATTACAGTTTAATAAGCTATTTGATTTTTCTCTTGGGTTAAAAGAGAAACAAAATAAAATTCTTTCTATCATTACAAAAAGGTTAACAAACCTTAAATGTAACTTTCATTAACAAAACTGAATTTAGACTATGAATCGAAATAAAACAAATTTCATACTGCTTTGTAAAGGTTAAAAACAAGATCAATGCTCTATAATCTACATAAAAAGCATACTAATTATCATAGAAGTTTACTTCTACTGACTTCCAATCAAAAACTTATATCTAGCATATCAAAAATCATGTGACATTACTACACAAAATTCAAAGATTAACGTACACCTGACAAACTACAGTAGTTCATCAACTGGTTCTAAAAAAGAAAAAAATCCAAAGTACTGCACCTTATAAATCATGTGCAGTATCCTACCAAACACTAATTGGCCACAGGTACTAAGATTCTTTTTTTCATACTTTTTAACAATTCAATAAAATGTCTACAGTATAACCACATTTCATTGGAAAATTAGGCTTATAATTATTCTGATCCCACAATCATTAGCATTATAGATAACATAAAATTCAAATGAGGTGGAGACCAAGGCTGACTTCATCTCTAATATCCTGGAAATATAAGTTCCCTGCCAAATTTAATACAATTGTAGATACCAAAATAAACAAACAAAGCTTTCTTGGTGCTGTAGATCAACTACATAATATATAAAGCAATCACTTGGGAATAATCACTGTAAATGATTACTAATTATGGTCAAACTTGTGTTCATTGGTAAAAGAAATGATTTACCTAGTTTGTATTAAGCTGCAAAAATTAATGACAATACCTACAAGACTACCATCATGACAATTCTTCAATAATTAACCTTGTTTTCTGTCCACATTAAGGCACTAAAATGTACAATATCAATCCTAGAAACATAATTTTACCATCAGGAAAAAATCAAGGCAACAACTTCTTCAAAGATGGAAGACAACCAAAGAAATGGAAAGGGTAAAAAAGAAAGAAGTATCTAGAAAAATTATATCATCAGTAAGGAATATAAAGTTAAATATTACAGTATCCTCATAATGAAGAAAACTATGGAACATTTATACATGAGGTATTTGAAATTATCGAACACCTCAACATATGAGAGTTACAAGATTTTTGCAATGCTTTCAAAACTGGCCTTTAAAAACTCCAACATGATTTTCAAATTTAAAAACAAAACATAAATGTCACAGAAGAAAATCCATTCCAAAACTCCAGGACATAACGTTGAAACACTTTAAAAACTGTGAAACGTATCCAGTGCCTCATTACCGTACAGTACTTACGAGACACAAAATACTTAAATAACCAAAGCGCAAGTATCAATCGTACCCCTGCTACCGACTTACTGAACATTAGAGGCAGTGATGTCAAAGGCACTAATGGATGGAAAACTTTTACACATTTCCCTAACCACATCTCATTGTAGCTGTAACCAATACATTAACAATTTAAATATACTATTTGATGTTAATGGTGCTGTCTACAAAAAAATAGGCACCCAATTACATTAAACATTACAAATTATCAACTAAAAAAGGCTTACATATGGTAGTGTAATTTCCCATAAGAGGGCTGCATAGTCTTCTTTAACATGTCTGCAATTAATACGAACTGTGCTCCAACACATTTGAAGAATAAATTTCTATAGTTGAAAACACCTATTTGAATGTTTACGATAATGCCACAAACACCTACTTAAGAAGGGTAAGTGCTAGATATTTGTAAATTGTCAGGTCTGTTTCTAGTAACTGAAACAATATTAACATTTTCTGGTACTATGCACAAAAGTCATCTGTGTTGCAACGAACATCTATCTTGAGTTTCCCATAGAGATGACAATCTATGGAATTAAAAGCAATACTGTATATAAAAATAATTAATTACTCATCTATACATCATATTTTATTGTACCAACTTTTAAGAGCACTAAAAAAAACTGGACCATAAAGATGGTATTGTACAGCAAACTGTATTTCTGAAATAAGCCAGGCTTTGCTCTTATATGTTAGTTAATATAGTCCTTATATGAAACTAAAATTGTCTTTGTCATAATAATCAACATATTCATACAATATGCACAGCTATTCTATATTCTAATCCTATGTTTCTCCTTGGAGCACTGCCAAAACTAATTTAAAAAGGATATGCCCCAATAAATTAAAGATAAAAATCAAATGCAATTACTCATTCTTAAAAAATTCCCATCTAGCATAAAATTTGCAAAAATATTGCAATTTCAAAAATAGTCATTACATCATAATAGTCAACAATGGAAGTAAATAATATTAACATAAAGTACAGTAAAACAAGAGGCCTTCCTGTAAATCTGTATGTAAGTAAATATTATTGTTATTATGGCTTCGTTTATTAAGAAATAAAATTTCTCATCTGATCTAACAGCACATAATATATACCTAAGTCTTATCTTTTTCTACTTATAATACTGTATAAAGTATGTTTCTTCCAACACAGCAGAAACATCTAAAAAGATTTAAGGGTAAGCACATCACCTCAAATATTTTAATATACCATATAAAAATATGAGTACAGTATAAGAAATAATTTTTTTTAATTTATAGCATCTTAAAATTTAAATAGAATAACAAGGAGAAAATGTTGGTCTACCCAACATCTACTGAAGCTTCACCTAGCAATACATCTGGACATTGAAGCTGTCATTCCATAACATTGAAGTATTTGAACAAGATAGTGATACAATACCTTAAAATGTTTGTTTCCATGTCCATGAATTCATACACAAGTTATGAATGCATAATTTGTTCTCATCATTTATTTATTTCCTTATTGCCTTTCCTCACTGGGCTATTTTTCCCTGTTGGAGCCCTTGGGCTTATAGCATCTTGCTTTTCCAATAAGGGTTGTAGCTTGGTGGCTAGTAATAATCATAATAATAATAATAATAATAATAATAATAATAATAATCGATATATTAATTTGGTCTACATTTCAATGGAAAAATTGGCTAGTTAAGAATATGGACGTTGAGAGTAATATGGTTTGGAATGCTCTAGCTTTTAGATACAATTTATGGAATCTGGGACATATGAAACATAGCTAGGAACAAGGCAGCCATTTAGCAGTAATCTAGCCATATAATATTAGCTCTCGTCTTTCAAAATGTCAATGTCAGTAACTAATTTGTCATAAGCCTTAATTTTTACCTCTGTAGTGATATCAGCAGACAAATGTTATTTTGTCACTTATTTAGTAAACAATTATATAAAAAAATAAAAATAGGAAATACATTTTTTCAAATGATGGATTTCTGAATACTGTATTTATAGTTATAATAATAGAATCCAATGTATCAAAAGTACATTGTGCTTACCCTTCTTATATATATAAAATCTTAAGTGTACAGGAAATGACCTCTCAACTTCTTGAGATTTCTATCTAACAATTGCATCCTTTCAATCTCATGAAATCATACTATGTACTTCTTACAAGTTAAAAAGCCAAAATTCATAGTACATACATCCTTCGGTGATAAATTTGTGAGATTTATAACTAACAATTGCATACCTAAAATATGGTAAGAATAAACTCTTAATCTCGTGAAATTAAACTACTACTTAGTTAAAAACAAAAAATCATGGTATTATGTACTCATAATTAGCAAATTCAACTCCTTAGATAACAATACTACAACAATTAATTCCAAAGCACCAAATATTCTACAAAAGCTTTGAAGCCTAAAAGGCAGGAAAACTTAACAGGAAGACTCGTAAGTTTCTTAAGAGCAAAAACACTTGACTCATGGTCCCTTTAGTAAGGCACAACATTGTATTAGGCTCTTGTCAATAAGGCACATTATTTCTCAGCTTCTTCTTCAACAGTCGATTTATCGGCATTCAATGCTGCTTCTTTCTTCTCAGTTTTTGGAGATTCAGATCTATTCTTCCCCTTTTTGGCATCTTTCTTAGCCTTATCACCAGCTTTTTTTGTCTCCTTCTTGGCTTTGACAGTAGTTTTCTTGACTACTTTCTTGTCCTTTTCTGTTTCTTTTCTAGCTCTAGTATTTCTCTTCTCTCCTTTCTTAGCATTTCCTGATGAACCTTCCTTTTTAACTTCAACCAAGTAGATTTCTTGTGTAGCCTTCTTGGACGTTCCCTCTGCTTTAGACTCAGGTCCTGCTAAATGCTTTTCAATGTGTTTCTGCAGGGCAGGTTTATGGTTCGTGCGATAGTTGCAAATATCGCAAACAAAGTTACGCTCTCCTGTATGTTGTCTCTGATGTAAGTATAGCTGTGACTGATATGAGAAAACTTTGTCACATACATCACACTTAGGGAGCTTATGGGGTCCAACAGTGAATGGTTTATTATTACGAAGTACCATCCCCTCCAATTCAGAATCTGGGTGCGTCTGTAAACAGTGGATAATGATGTTGGCACGTGCCCATTCTCTATGACCACACTCATTACAAGAAAATGGCAATGCTTCTTGGTGAGCCTTCTTCTTATGCTGCTTCATGTGATAATTATCTTGGAAGCTCTCGCTGCACACGTCACACTTGAATTCACGCTGTGGGAAAGTTAATTCAACATGCTGCACTGTACCGTCTATACCAACAGTGCGAAGAAGAATCTTAGGGTTCTCGGCTTTTGGGTGTTTGCGGTGAACATGGTCACGCACTGTCATTTTGCTTGTAGCTCTGAATTCACACATGCTGCATCCAAACGGTTTAACGCCAGTATGTGACCGCATGTGTACCTTGTATTTCCATGTGTCATGGAATATCATAAAACAATTAGGGCATGTGATTATCATACGCCGAGATGAGGGAGTTTTCTTTGAAGTTGTCACAATGAGATGGACTTTTGACCCATCCCCATTCTCCAGAGATGCTATGTGTGCATTTGGATGCTTTTCCTTGATATGATCAATCAAATCTGATTTGTGTGTTGCTCGAAGGCCACACGCAGCACATTCAAACCGCTTTCTAAGGATGTTTCGTCTTTTCTTAGCGCTAGATGATGTAGTGTCTGAGGAATTATTGCTTTCAAAGCTTCCATTATGAGATTCAGCTGCATTAGGAGCATCAGGGGCATCAGGATCATCAGGATTGCTAGGAGTTTCTTCAGCAGACACACTTTTGTCTTCAGTCTTCTTTTTCTTGGGTACATACTTTTTCTTTGGTTCAGTTGAATGCACAATAAGATGAATACTAGTCATATGACGTTGCATATGTTCACGGTAACTGGTGGTAAAATTGCAAACGTCGCAAACGTAAGGTTTCTCACCCGTGTGACAGCGGACATGACGTTCAAGTGAATACTTACTTGTGTAAATCCTGTCGCATATGGCACATATAAAGCGCAACTTGCTGCTGGGATCTCTTCCCAGAGCCACTCCATCTTCCATTATGACCTTCCTTGGAGTTTGCTTTGTTATGAGTTCATCCAGATCCAACTGAGCTGCTTCAAACGTGGTAGATTCATTGCGTTCTTTCTTGGAAACGTGCATTTTTATAATGTGATTCTTCAGTTTCTCTGGATCGCAACAGTTATATGAGCACACTCGACATTCATAAACTTGATCTTCATGTTCCATGAGCATGTGTTTCCTTTGAAAATATCTGTTTGGAAACAATTGATCACATACCTTGCATTTGAATGGCTTCTTAGGCACCTAGAATGAGAAAATAAAATATATAAATTAGTTTGTTTACAATCAGTTTAACAATAGGGACATATGTTGATGGGAAAACTAACAAAATCTTTTACAATAGTTTTATTTCTTTTACCCATTGCCATAGCTCAGGAACTTTTGGCTTTAGTTCTGAATCACACCATACGAAAACTATAAATGAAGTAACACCTAATATTCCTTGATACCCCAGGTGTTACAATAAGGAAATTTAGCCCTCCATTTGGGCCTCCTGATCATACTTTAAAGAAATTAACAGTAAACTGGCTGTCCCTGATGTGTCATACTGAGCCGCATATAAAATATCAAGCAGACTAGAATTACATTTTTAGTGATTTTTGCATTTATTCACAGTTGTATAGAAATGATGAGCCTGTTATTCTTCTAAAAGAAAGTTTTCTCAATATAACTGATAAGTACTCTTTCTATGGTGTTCAGCTACTATATCGATGAGAAAAGTTGAATTACGGATTGTGAAAGTACTTGTTTGAAGACACAAGGTTATCATTTTTAGATGTGGAATAAATCTGATTGGACGTGGAATATTCATACCCAGTTAAGAACTGTGGCTTGCATTTAAAGCTTCAGCTGAAAACATTAATGAATTTATTGATCTTAGAACTTATGCAAAGAAGCACAGGGACAATCGGTAACAAGGTATGAGTGGGGGATACAGTTTCAATATGAAGTATACATCAAGAGGCGAGGCACCAAGATGGACGCATGGCAAGCAAAAAAGGCTAAAATGTGGGTGCAAGGAGGCCAAAGGATTGCTACAAATACTTGAAAGTACTTTCTACAATGCTCTCAATGAGGTGGACTGATGGCACTAATCTCAAATGAGCGAGTTGAAAATGTCTCTTTCTATTTAGCATGGCACTTCCCCCAATTTTGGGGGGTAGCCGACATAAAAACATAAAGGGAACTTTTCTTCTTTTTGCTCCTCCCGGCCTGACAAGGGACTCAGCTGAGTTTGGTTGGTACTGCTAGGAAACCACAGCCATCCTATCCCCCGTTATCCACCATAATGAAGCTTCATATGCTGAATCCCCTACTGCTGCTGCTACCTCAGTGGTCAAAAAGGCGACAGGAGGAAGCAGCTTGCCATTCACTCCTATTTCTAGCACGTTCTTTTGCCTTTCTCACATCTATCCTCCTATCACCTAGAGCTTTCTTCATTCCATCCATCCACCCAAACTTCGGCTCTCCTCCTGTATTCTCCCATCAACTCTTCCATTCATCACCTTCTTCAGCAGACAACTATTTTCCAAACTCTACATGGCCATACCACCTCAACACATTCATATCCACGCTAGCTGCTAATTTATTTCTTACACCCATGGTCACCCTCACTACTTCATTCCTAACCCTATCTAACAGACAAACAGCCATACTCCTCAGACACTTCACCTCAAACACATTTAATTTCTGTTTCTCTATCACTTTCATTCCAATCCATACCATACAGTTAGTACAATCCTTTTCTCATACAAAACACTCTTAACATTCATTCCTAACCCTTTATTCTTTACCACCCCCTTCAATGGCCCCAACACTTTACATCCTTCATTTACTCTCTGATGTACATCTGTTTCCACTCAACCAATTGTAGCAACAACAAACCCCAAGTACTTAAACTGATTCAACATAACATTAAATCTAGCATCACTCTCCCTTCTTATGTATCTCATAACCTTACTCTTACCCACAATAACTCAACTTCCTTCTCTTACACACCCTACCAAATTCTGTCCCTAATCGACCCAGTTTCTCCTCCAAGTCTGCAACCAATACAGTATCATCTGCAAACAAATAATTCACCTCCCACACATGATCACTTATCTATCAATCTTCATTTATAAAAGACTATAAAACACCCCTAGAATAACTGAAAAATTGAATTTTCGTAAAAAAATTATTAATAATACTTTAATGGATAATTACACTAGACCAAATTCTCTAAAACCTCCCAAATTTTTCCCAAATTGACAACTCCGCTACCTCCTATTCTGCCCCCCCAACCCCCATTTGGCCACCAACATTTGAATTCAGTTGTGTGGAAGGATGGATGGGACTACATATATCATCCAAGTAAATACTATTCATTTTATTATGAAAATTCCATACTTAAAAACAATAGCATAAGATAATTTATCAAGCCCAATTTTCCACATCCAAGAAAATAGGCTTCCAGCAGTGAATTATTCTAAAAGAAAAAAGGTAATCCCACTAAAAGTCTGAAAATTCCAATAGAACCTTCATGATTCTTAACTGTGTGGCTCACCATACTGCTATATCAACCTACCTTTGGTGTAGGTCCTGGGGAGGGTGCCAAAATCCTAGATTCCATTTCACTTGATAAATTGCCGGGTGAAAGACCAGTGCCAAACTTAGGAGAGGCTTTTGGGGAGTCATCCAGTAATGCCACTTCAGAACCCTCATCTGCACCAACATCCGATTCCACGTCATCAGCACCAGCATAACTTGAGTCTGGGACTTCACCTCCAAATTCCTCAGAATTACCAATAATGTTTGGACCAATAAATACTCCTTCTCCTGTAGATACACGTCCTTTAATCCCTTTGGAGGGAGTATCATCCTGATCTAATAAAAGGGCATCAGGAGAGTCAACATTTTCAGAATCTTCATCAACAGTCTCTATTTCACTCTTGGCTATAAGCTGTCCTTCCTTTTTAGGAGTCAGAAGATTCTCTTTCTTCAATGGTTGTGGGGACTCCTCTATAGCAGCTCTCCCCCTCTTTTTGGCTGGGGACTTCTCTTTGTTATTATTGTTGTTGTTATTGTTGTTATTGATGGCAGCAGCATCCTTTACATTATTATTTTCAGATGCTTTTTTCGGAGTCTGCATTTCCTTGGATTTCTTTGTGGGGGATTGTTTATCATGCTCCTCCTCATGCCGTCTCTTCTGTGAAGATTTTGTCATGGGTTTCAGGAACCCATCAATCTTCAACTGTTTCTTAGGTGTGACATCCTTCCTTTTCTCTCTTGGACCCATTTTTATTTTTCTTACACACCCACAGCTGAAAAAAAAAAAAACAGGTATGAGTAAAAAAACTAAATATGGTTAAAAGTAAGTGCATACACAAATTTTATTTTCTTCAAATCATGAAAAATTTGGAGGTAATTTGTATTTTCCTTAACTATGCAAACCTGAGTCCAATACATAGGAGAACTAGAGGGGCACTCAGTAGAGTGCAGACCTCCGCAGAGGTAGCTTTATTTCTCAATTTTGACCTTTGACTTTGACATGTATTGATTGGCTTAGATTTTCATACACTGAAATATGAACCAAGTTTGAAGTCTCTGTGACAACAATGTCCAATTTTATGGCTGATTTTGTAAATTTGACATTTTGCTTGACTGTGACATTGACCGTGACCATCCAAAATTTAATTATTTCCAGCTTTTTAAATAACAGTTAATCCATGCAAGTTTCATTACTCTACAATTAAAATTGTAGCCAAGAAGTGACTCACATACAAACAAACAAACACACACAGGGGAAAACATAACCTCCTTCCAACTTCGATGGCGGAGGTAACAACAACAGACTGGTAGTTCAACCGGCCGCCACTGTCTCATTAACAAACCATTATGATAGCAACTGAGACTTTCTAGGAGGTTGGTATTGACAAGAAAGTATGAGTACGGGCCCTAGGTTTGTATAGTTAGGGAAAAATACAAACTATCTAAAAATTCGTCATTTGTTCCCAAACGTAGACAAACCCTCGCCCCTTACGTAGAAGACTCATTCTCAGGCAAAAGGTCACCTTTCCAAATGGCTGGAAAACTTAACTCAGATACTCAGAACTTATGCAGCTTGGATGCTGAAAGAGAGAAGAATCCCACCACCATACGTATCATGACTTAAAAATACCAGAAGGTCCACGGACCTGGCTTCAAAGGTTGTTCCGAGCCGAACACCTGCGTGTTGTAGGCCTGGCAAAATGGGATGAATTAGCTTGAACCACAATGTAAATCTGGTTACGTAACACCTCTTGTATGGAGAGTGGGGAAAAGACACTTCTGCACCCCAGTACAGTGTAGCCACAACCTGAAAGGGATTGTCTGCATCAGAATCAAGTCAGCTAGCAAGATCTTTGAAGCTGTTACCCAAGAGAGGGGAAGACTAAAGGGAAAAGAAAGGCCAGCCAATTTTTCCTTTCATCTAAGAATCACACTGAACACTTACACTTGAACCAATATTACTGATTCTGCAAAAGGAGCCAATGTAGCTATGACACCTGCAGTGCAGACAACGCCTTAAACCACACTAATCAGGAGCAGTTTTTTAAAACGAACAGAAGGGAGTTAATGGATCTTTTCTTAGAATCATTATTGAATTTCTACGTACTGTAATACATTACAAAGAGTAGTTGCTGATGAGCAACATGGTGATTACAGGAATATGATACTATATCTGGTGTTCCTCAGAATTAATGTTCTTGGACTATTACTCTTATTCATACTATATACACTAGTATTCTCCCTTAGAAAACAAGCTTGTTGCATATGCAGATGCTACCTTCTTTGCATAAACTCCATTTCCTGAATGTGGACTATTGCTTGCTGAATCTCTTAAAATTAACGCAATGTGAAAATTAGGGTTGATGAAGCTGAACCCTAACAAAACTCAAAAGTATGATTTAAAGTATGTCAAGGACATCCGTATACAGTATTTCCTTTATCTATATGCAACTTATTTAAAATTCTAGGCGTGATTCTCGATTACATATTTACTTTAGAGAATCCAATCTAGTCTTGTTCCTCTTTCATATAAAACACTACGGTGTGCCAAGAAGGGAGTTACAGTGCTGGAAGATTAAGAGCTAGCAACACTGCGCTTAAATCCAGAAATACTGTACTTGTGTGGCAATGCCGATAGGTATTAGAACATAGCTCAGAGGGCATGTGTCGCGACAGTTAAGCCCATCCCTTTCTTTAAATGCACCCCCCCTGAGCACTAAAGGTGGGGAAGGAGAGAGGAGGTCTATTCTCCTGAGGAAGTTGGTAATCCGTACCTACCAACTCAGGCCTATCTTTCACTCCAATCCCATTGGATTCGTAGGTTTGTAGAATCCCTGTTAATACAGTACAGAAAGGATCAGCTGCCACAAGTGGGAACTAAGGCTACAACTTTGACCGGGGCCAAAGAAGTCGAAAGTTCAGGTGCTCAAGTAAGAAGCCTCCCTTGAGGAAGGGACATGCCACTTCACTGAGTTTTTATCCCTTCTGGAAGGAGGAACTTTGTCTCTCTGAAGGTTATTAGCCCTTCTAAATGTGCCAGTTCTCATGGAGGTTGCTCTAATAAATTCTAGCAGTTTCATCCAGAATGAGGTAAATCCCAAACAGTTCACTCGGTGTCGGAGAAACATCTCCACCAAGTCTGCTAGAGTTTAACCACTGGTCTACGAGACATGGAGGGCAGATGCATTGGCATTGATCCCTAGAGTGAACATTCTTGTGAACACTAGTAGGCCTGAGCCTTGCACCCTGTACTGGCAAATAAATTCTCGAAGGATGACTCAGTACATCCTTGGAGGATAACCTCCAGTTATAACCAGTGGTCAAACTCACAGAATGTCAAGTTAACAGAAGGCGACAAAGAAGCAGGACATGTCACCTCGCATGGAGGATTAGGACCGTCCGAGGATAGGACCCTACAGGTTTGTTCTTATCCCCTGCTTTTGTGGCATCCTCCTCCCGGCAAGATGAGTGAAAGGGATGCTCTTCCCAGTGGAAACAATCCAGATTCAACTTGCCTTTACGCCAGTGCCATTGACTTCACTCCCAGGAACGCAATCAGGCATGCTATAATTCATACTGTAACTCGAGGAAACGGGAGACAGATTGTACAAGCAACCTTTTCAAGTGAAACCTAGCCAAACTTTTCAATTTATTTAATCTGAAACTGGAACAAATGCTCAAGTATTCAATAAAAATTTCACAGTTTCCAAGCTACCTGGTCAGCCAACTATATAGTCAGTAGGGCAGCCAGCCACACCAGGGGACTGTGTCTGTTGCCACACCCTGGAGGGTCAGATGGTTCAATCGGGAAGAACAAGGATCGCCTGACTCTCAAGCAAAATGCCAACTCTCATCTGATGCCCCTGGGCTAGCTTAACAAGTAAACATTTCAAGTCGATCACTTTCAAATCATGCGGTTGCAAGCATATTTCATTGTAAAAGGATGATAAAGACTAGTCCTCCAAATTGTTTGCTATCGTTCATAAACATAAGCACAAGCTGATTCCATCCCGTCAGGAGTAGAGACATAAGACAATAACCTCAATGGGTTATATATCACGAGACAGTTGTGACCTGAGGGCATGACGGGGTAAGGTGGAGACTGCAATGGGTCGGAGGCCAACACCAAGTGAATGTTCCGTAGAGAGAAGAAGTCCGAGATAATAACCCTGAAAGTTTATGTTAAACAAGACTTGTGTGATGTGAGGGAGGGGGGGGGGGGGTGAGGTAGCTACAAGAATTGGTAGGCATCCCTATCTGCAGCAATAACAGGGCAGGATTATGTCTAATGAGAAATTTTATGCCCTGGGGGCACAAGGGTGGCATGCATAGACTCCAACCACATGGCAGGCGTCACCACTTGCGGCAATAACCTGAGGGTTCTGTCTTATGAGCCTCGTTGTATTGCCACAGGTTTCCACCTCCCTGGCGAGGTCTGGCAGTCATATAGGCGAGCACGCATGCGCAACCAACCTATTAACACCAAGGAGTGCTAGTCTGCAAATATGACAAATTCGTATATAATTTGTATTTTTCTTAACTATACAAACCTTAGCTATTTAATATGGGTAATTACTTTCGGCGTAGCTGAAACGACGAGCCATTAGAATTTTAACGAGGGTTTACTACCCCACCGCTAGTTAGCGGGGGTTAGGGAGGGATAGTATACTCCCCCCCCACACACACACCTGTGCTGAGCTTCACTTTGCTTAGAGGTAGGACTTCACGGGGGACAGGGCCGGCGGGCAAATTTGATTAAATAGCTAAGTTTTGTATAGTTAGGAAAAATACAAATTATCTACCAATTTGTCATTTGTTCCATAACTGAAATACAAACCACGCTATTTAATATGGGTGACTCAACCCTTAGGTAGGGTGGTAAGTCCCAGCCTTACTGGCTTTTGGCTTTTTGCCCGGGGACTCAGTATCTGAGTGTGTTGGTACTCAACGATAAGGAGTCCCTGCGCCTCGCTAGCACCTTGCTCTGCAAGGGCTGCGGCCTACATAAGCTGTGTGTGGAGGAATGAAGTGTGACTCGTCCTAGGAGGTTGACCTGAAGTTCTTTAGACGGAACCTAAGGCTAGGACTCTCCCAATACCACCTCGTCAGGGTACGGGGACGTGACAGTAGTAGCTTAATACTAGGAACACAAGGGAACATGGTTTACCTGCAGTGGTTTGAGGTCTGCTGTGCAGAGAACCCAGGATGCTGCTTTCCCCAAGAGAGGGGAGGATGAAGAAAAGAATATGGGCCACACATACTTTTTCATTCATGCAGACTAAAACCGGGTAACATTGCCCTCAACCCTCTGCTACTTGTTCATTAAGGAGCCTGAGGTTTAAACCAGCTGTTGTGCAGCCACCACAGGGCCGATAGAGAACGTATCGAGCCTCCTGTGGGTCACATCTTGCAGGTAGTGGGCTGTGAAGGTCGTCTGACGCTTCCATACCCCTGCTTGTAGAACCTGCGTCACTGAGTAGTTCTTTTTGAAGGCCAGGGACGTAGCTATGCCCCTGACATCATGTGCTCTAGGGCGACGTGACGGAGGAGGGTCGGGATTCAGGGAATGATGGATTACCCTACGAATCCAAGCTGAGATGGTATTCTTGGTGACCCTCCTCTTTGTCCTCCCAGTGCTTACAAACAATGCTTGCACTTGAGAACGAATTGCAGCTGTTCTCTTAAGATACAGCCTCAGACTCCTTACTGGGCACAGTAGGAGATGGTCTGGGTCATCTGTTAAGGAACGAAGACTCGAAATCCGGAAAGAGTCAAACCGAGGGTCTGGGACTCCTGGAATCTGAGTCTTAGCTACAAACTCCCCCCATCCCCTTGAATGGGCGATGTCATACAAGAGGCCATGCAGTTCCCCAACTCGTTTGGGCGAAGCCAACGCAAGTCTTCCAAGTCAGGTGGCGATCTGAAGCCTGGCGTAATGGTTCGAAGGGAGGTCTCTTCAGAGACCTGAGAACTCGAACCACGTTCCATGGAGGAGGTCTCACTTCCGACTGAGGACAGGTAAGTTCATAACTTCGAATGAGTAAGGAAAGTTCCAGCGAAGAAGAAATGTCCACTCCTTTGAGCCTAAAGGCGAGACTTAAGGCTGAGCGATAGCCTTTCAATGCCGAGACTGAAAGGCGCATTTCTTTTCGCAAATACGCGAAGAACTCCGCTATTGCTGGAACAGTGGCATCGAGTGGAGAGATACCCCTTCCACGACACCAACCACAGAAACCTCTCCACTTTGCCTGGTAGACCCCTGCGGATGACCTTCGCAGGTGTCCAGACATCCTTTCCGCAACTTGTTGCGAAAATCCTCTCTCTGCGAGGAGATGCTGGATAGTCTCCAGGCGTGAAGCCGAAGCGAAGCTACGGCTTTGTTTAAGATGTTGGCGTGTGGTTGTTTGAGTAGCTCGCATCATGGAGGGAGTTCTCTCGGGACCTCCGTCAGGAATTGCAGAAGGTCTGGAAACCATTCCGCGTGATGCCATAGCGTAGCTATCAGGGTCATCGAGAGGTTGACCGATGTTTTGGTCTTGTTGAGTACCCTCCTCATCAGACAGAATGGGGGAAAGGCGTAAACGGCGATGTTGTCCCACCGTTGTTGAAAGGCATCTTGCCAAAGTGCCTTGGGGTCCGGGACTGGGGAGCAGTACAGCGGGAGCTTGAAGTTCAACGCAGTAGCGAACAGATCCACAGTCGGGGAACCCCAAAAAGTCAGGACTTTGTTGGCTACTAGACGATCCAAAGACCACTCCGTACTCACTATCTGAGACGTTCTGCTCAGACTGTCGGCGAGCACATTCCTTTTGCCTGGAATGAAGCGAGCCGATAGTGGAATCGAGTGGACTTCGGTCCATCCCAGTATCTCTACTGCAAGATGGAATAGCTGCTCCGAAAAGGTGCCTCCCTGCTTGTTGATGTAAGCCAATACTGTGGTGTTGTCGCTCATCACCACCACAGAGTGACCCGCCAGGTATTGTTGGAACTGTTGAAGGGCCAGGAATACGGCCTTCATTTCTACCAGGTTTATATGGAGGCACTTTTCTGATTCTGACCACAGGCCTGAGGTCCTGTGCTTCAGAACGTGGGCCCCCACCCTTTCTTTTGGGTGTCCGAGAACAGCATCAAATCCGGGGGGAGGACGAGAAGATCCACTCCCTTTCGTAGATTCTCGTCTGTCACCCACCACTGAAGGTCCGTCCGTTCGGCAGGCCCCATAGGGACCATGACGTCCGGGGAATGGTGTCCTTGATTCGACCGAGACTTGAGTCGCCATTGGAGAGATCTCATTCTGAGGCGACCATTGGGAACTAGACAGGCCAAGGATGAGAGGTGACCGAGAAGACGTAACCACGATTGGGCTGAGAGTTCGTCTCGTCTGAAGAAAGGACTTGCGACCCTCCTCAGCCTTGCTATCCTGTCGTCTGATGGGAAGGCTTTGTGGAGATTGGTGTTCAAGATCGTGCCTAGATATACCAGTCTTTGAGTAGGAAGCAGAGAGGACGTCACGAGATTTACCATGATCCCCCAAACCTTGGCAAAGTCCGAGAAGTTTGTCTCGAAGTTTGTCTCGGTGTCAAAGAAGGGTCGACTCCGAGTCTGCTAGGATCAGCCAGTTGTCCAGATAACAGAGGAGACGGATGCCAATCCTGTGAGCCCACGATGATATCAGGGTGAACACTTTGGTGAAAACCTGGGGTGCTGTGGAGACACCAAAACACAGCACCTTGAACTGGTAGATCTTGTTGTCTAGGCTGAATCTTAAGTACTTCCTTGAAGACGGATGGACTGGGATCTTGAAGTACGCGTCCTTCAGATCCAGTGTACACATGCATGAAGTCTTGGGATCCCACTGCGAGTCTGACCGTGTCTGCCGTCTCCATACTGAACGGGGTCTGCTTGACAAACCTGTTCATGGCTGAGAGGTCGATGACTGGTCTCCAGCCTCTAGACGCCTTCCTTACAAGAAAGAGTCGACTGAAGAAGCCGGGGGAGCCGTTGACGACCTCCTGGAGAGCACCCTTCTTCAACATGGTCTCGAGTTCTGCCCGAAGGGCTTGCCCCCTTGCCGATCCCATGGCAAGGGAGCTCAACGACACTGGATCTGCTGTCAGGGGAGGTAGAGATGTTGTGAACGGGACGCGATAACCTTGACTGATTACAGAAATCGTACAGGCATCGGCCCCGAGTTGCTGCCACCTGATCGCGCAACTTTGTAGGCATCCCCCCACTGGTGGACATGAGGGGAGACTGCCAATCCTAGCGTTTGCGGCCTAGGCCACTCCCTCTAGGATTTTTCCCTCCCCCGGAGGACTTCTTGCCTTTCCTGTCCTTGACAGGAAAGGGCTTCGACACCGTTGCCTTTGCTGCCACTGCCGGTTTCGTTGTCTTGGACGTGCGAGGTTGTTGGGGTGCTGGAGGTGGTTTATAGGGCTTCGATGTAAGAGCCCTATGTAGGAGAGAGTCCTGGTTGGACTTCCTCCACCTCTCAGCTGCCTGTTCCACATCTTTTGGCTCAAACAAGTTCCTCCCCTAGATGGAGGAATGCCTGAGTCTGCTGACCTCGGTGCTGGGGACCTTCGCGTGAAACCTTTCAGACACCACATCACGACGCTTCAAGATGGAATTAGCTCAAGTTCGTGACTTGGTGGGCTAGAAACTTGATGGTACGTGTGCCTGATAGAAGGAAGGTCTCCAAGGCCTTCCTAGTACTCTCCTTGGACAGGTCCTCGGATCGTAGCAGAATGCCGAGAGACCCCAGCCAGATATCCAGCCACGAAGTTGCCTGCATGGCACACTTCGCTACCTTCTCCTGACCGAGGATCTCCGAGGCCGAGAAAGACACTTGCCGGCTGGTGAGTCTCTCTAGAGGGACTCCCTTGGTAATCACTTCCACAGAGTGGTGTAATGGAAGAGCTAAACAAGACTCCTCCATGATCTCAAAGTACCTCCTCTGATGGACCCGAAGAGGCGGGAGGAGTTTGTTGCCGGCGCTGGAACGGCTGGAGGAGGCAAGCTCGGAGAGCTGGTCCTCAACCTTATCTCTGGCACTCTTGACCCCTTGGGACCAAGGCTCGCGGTCCTGCAGCCTCGCGTGTGGGATCGCGATGGCGGTCGCGGGCGATTGTTTGCGCAGGGGTGATGGCGAGGGTGCGCAGGCGAGCGATGGCGCACTGGCGAGTGATGGCGCGCAGGCGAGGGCACGCGTTGGCGCGTAGGCGAGGGAGTGCCTTGACGCGCAGGAGATGGATCGTGCAGGGGCGATATAGCGTGTGGGCGATTGGTGACGCATTCTGGAGAAAGCCTAGGGAGCACAGCAGGTTGAGCAAGCGTTCGCGCGCATGGAGGCGATTGCTCGCGAGCGTGTGGACGCGCAGGATCTTTCTGAGCCTGTGAGGGAGAAAGTGTTGGGCGCGCGAGCGCAGGGGAAACCTCCCTTGCGCGCGAGCGCGCACGAGGACGCATATCTACGATGGGCGAACGGGCGTGGCGCGCGTTGGTGACTGCGCGCGCTGGCGCGCAGGAGAACGTTGGCGAGCAGGAGGGGTCTGATGGCGCATCGGTGTCTGCTGACGCATAGGAGATCGCTGGCGAGCAGGGGAAGATGGTATCTTCCCTCCTGCGCCCACATCTGAAAATCATGGGCGCACTGGCGAACGTTGGCGCATAGGAGATCTAGGGCGCGCATGGCGCACATCAGGATACGGGCACGCTGGCGAGCAGGAGAACGCTGGAGGACGGGGGATCGACGGCCACAGGTGAGCGCTGGCCCGAAGTCTCAGGAACAAGTGCTCGCTGGTTCGTTGCTCTGGGTCAGCAACTATAGAGCGCTTGTGCGAAATAGCGCGCTGGGGCGCACGAGAACATTGGCGCATAGGTGATACCTGGCGCTTAAGGGACTTTGCTACAATCTGAGCAAGTCCCTTTTGCCCCGAAGGAACCGTGGCCTGCTTGATCGCAGGATGCATGGGCACCCACAGTGTGTGGGATCGCGTTGGTGGTCACGCTGGCGCTCGCGCAATGGAAATCCGCCTAAATCACGCTCGGGCGATTGCTCGCGCGCGGACGCGTGTAGGCGATGGCGAGGGCGAGCGGTGGCGCGTGGGCGATCGATGGCGCGCAGGTGAGGGCGCACATGGGCGAACGATGGCGCGCAGGTGAGGGCGCGCGTGGGCGAATGATGGCGAGCAGGTGAGGGCGCGCGTGGGCGAATGATGGCGAGCAGGTGCGGGCGCGCGTGGGCGAACGATGGCGCGCAGACGAGGGCGCGCGCGGGCGAACGATGGCGCACAGGTGAGAGCGCGCGTTCTGAAGATAACGGTGATTGTTCGCGCACGCGTGGGCGCACAGGATCATCATGAGCCCGTAAGGGAGAACACGTAGGGGCGCGCGCGCAGGGGAAATATCGCAAGAGGACGCACATCTTGACTGCAATAGGTGGGCGTGCAGGGCGCGCGATGGGGCGTAGGTGACAATGCTAGCGAGCGCCAACGAGCAGGGGAAGAGATTATCTTCCCTTTTGCGCCCAGATCCGAAGATCGTGGGCGCGCAGAACGTTGGCGCACAGGCGAGAGCTGGCGCGTCGGAGAATGCTGGCGCGTAGGCGAGTGCTGGCGCGCAGGCGATCGTAGGCGCGCATCAGAAAGAGGGCGCGCAGTGGCGCGCTGGCGGGCAGGAGAGCGCTGACGCGCAGGTGAGCGCTGACGCACAGGAGAGCGCTGACGCACAGGAGAGCGCTGGCGCACTCTAACTGGAACTGGAGCACACTTGCGCGTAGGAGACTGATGGCGCGCAGGGGATACCTGGCGCGTAAGGGATTTAGTCTCTAGGAGAGAAAGTCCCTTGTGCCCCGTAGGGACCGATGTCCGCCTGAAAACGAGATGCATGGGCGCCTACAGCGCATCAGCAGCCAGGAACGGCGACGGCAGGTCAGCAGGTCTAGCGGGAGGAGGGTCGGTGCGTCCTATGCAAGGACGACCTTCCTCCGAAGGAGATCGCGAACGATCTGCAGAGAGGTCCAGGGATGTAGCTGGCAGGGTCGGTGATCGACGACGAGGTTCCTCTGCGGCGGACTGCGGGGATAACGAGCCAAAGTGGCGCCTCCTTACGCCCTTGTGGAGCGAGGAAAGGCCTCTACGGCGAAGAGGAAGGCGAGCTTTGCGCTTTATACGCCCTCTGGGGGCCGTAGGATCAGCAAGCTAACCAGCAGTCCTCCGAAGAGGAGTCTCTGTCAGTGAACTCCCCCGAGGGAGAGAATCACCTGCAGGAGAGACCGTTGGACTTAGCTCCTCCCTCGAAGGATGTTCGGAGGGGGGAGCTAAGCCTTCAGCTACATCAGGAGCAGAGGTTTGACCTAACTCGTCAGAAGCCTCTGCCACAACAATGTCAACGATAGACAGATGATCGACCTCTGCTAAAGTCGACGAGTGTTTGACAGCTGCTCCCAACTTGATCATGTCAAACAGGGCTTCCTTGGAGGGCAAACCCTGAAGTCCTAAGGAACCCCAAAGCTGCAACAAATCATGGTTAGACACATTAACATCAGAATTAATATCCTCCCCCGGGGGAGGAGGAGCTGCTGCCTCGCTATGGGAGGCAACTCCCTCTCCCAAACCCCGAGATCGGTCAACAGAACTGAGGCCTACGCTACCACTCGACAGTTTCTCAGAAGAAACCAATCGAGTGGGAGCTTTGGAGGAGGTTTGGGGCACGGAAGAAGAAGCCTTGGGTTTTTCCCCCTTCAAAGAACTCTTCGAAGGAGAAATATCCCTTTTGGACTTCCGGCGCCAGGAAAACCTCTCCCACTGGGAGGTAGACCACTCCCCACACTCACCACATACGTTATCTCTATCACACCATTGACCCCTAGAAAAAGGACATAAGGTGTGAGGGTCCGTCTCGACCGGTAACATATAAGTCCCACAAGGGCGGTCAGGTAAACCGGGACACTTCCGCATCACAGAGGCCAACTTCACAAACACTCTGTAGAAAAGAAAAAGCAAACAAAAGATCAGTCAAAATGGCTGTCAGTAAGGCGAGGGTGACAGCGGACACGTCCGTTTAGCACCCGAGCCGATAGCAAAGTAAGCTCAGCACAGGTGTGTGTGAGGGGGGGGGTAGCAAACTACCGGCCCTACCCACCGCTAACTAGCGGTGGGGTAGTAAACCCTCATTAAAATTCTAATGGCTCGTCATTTCAGCTACGCCGAAAGTAATTACCCATACAGTATTAAATAGCGTGGTTTGTATTTCAGTTACGGAACAATTAAATTTTGACACAAAATATTTAAATGTCTTACAGCCCACTTCCGTTAGGTTAGACTGTAGTTACAGTACAGTGGTACCTCTACATACGAATGTCCCAACATACGAATTTTCCAACATACGAAGTAAAATTCGACCAAATTTCTGCCTCGACATCGGAAGTGTTGCTCCAATATACGAAGTAAACATTACGCCATTGAGCGTCGAGTGCTCAGTTCTCTGTTCTTGTGTGTATCGTGTGGTTGTCCTCTGTTTGATCTGTTATTAACAGTGCTTATTTTCTTCCTTTTCTCACATTTCCTTTTTGATTTTACCTATAATCATGGTGCCTAAGAAGCTAAGTTTCAGTACAGGAAGAAGGCAATTCTTTCATTAGAATTGAAGCAAGAAATTATAGAAAAACATGAGAGCAGTGTGCATGTGAGTGATACTGTATGGCTAAACAATATGGCCGGAATAGGCCTATGATCTCGAGGATCATCAAGCTGAAGCCAGCCATTAAAGCAAATAACCATCAAAGGGGATCACCATTATTACAAGATATCGTAGCAATACCCTGGAAGAGATAGAACGCCTTTTGTTGATAGGGATAAAGGACAAAGAGATTGTTGGCAACGATCATTTGTGAGAAGGGCCAGCGTTGTGAACAGAAAGAAAGAAAAAAGTGAAGCAAAGAAAACCAAGATGGCATTAACAAGCTCTTTTAAATAAGACTTCTCTCTTTTTCTGTTTCTCTCTAAACAAAGCATTAACATGTTCTTTAAATAAAATCTCTCTCTCTCTCTCTCTCTCTCTCTCTCTCTCTCTCTCTCTCTCTCTCTCTCTCTCGTTCTTCTTCGCTGTTATAGTGTTAGATACGTCTATTATTTTTTTTTTCCGAGAGAGAGAGAGAGAGAGATTAAACAAAAGTGTTTAGAGTACATGAAAAATTTTAAGTAATTTTTATTTTTCCTAACATACTTACCGAAGAATTACCTCTTTGGAGGGTCCTTGATCCTCTCTCAAATTCGACCAAGATTTCCCGCGCTACCCCCCTATCTCGCTCCCGATAGTTACTACCCCCGCCGCCAGGATAATTCCTTCGGCCCGGATTAGGGCAGGTCATTGCTTTTCCCGGGTCAGGACATCATTAAGTTCTCCGTTAAGGCCGACTTGGCAATGGAAGAATGGCACTCGGGGACGGAAGGGAGGGCCATTACTTCAGAGGTAATTCTTCGGTAAGTATGTTAGGAAAAATAAAAATTACTTAAAATTTTTCATTTGTTCCGACACGAATACTTTACCTCGAATTACCTCTTTGGAGACTTACACTTTAGGAGGCGGGAGAGCCATTCTGCCACTTGGTTAGGCACATGGTGCCCGGAGGGCTACGTAATGTGGGGGTACAGAGAGCGGATAGGGGTAGCGGTGGAAAACTTACGCTTATAATTTAAGTCTTACCTCTTGACATGTTCTCTACTGAATCTTCTCCTGAAGAAGTAGGGATGAGTATATTCACTTGTTGGGGACGTCTTCCAGCCTGCCACTACACAGCTTGGAGGGCGGCGATGACTGTCCCAATGGAGAATCCATCCAAAGACTTTCTTGAGTAGTCTTTGAGGTAGTGGGCCGTGAAGGTCGACTGGTGTGACCAAGTGCCGGCCTGCAGGATCTGGCCCACTGCCATATTTCTCTCAAAGGCCAAGGACGTGCTCAGGCCCCTGATGTGCCTGGTACCGCCTCCTTGTCTTCTTCATAAGCTCTAGTGATGACTTGTCTCAGCCAGAAGGAAATAGTGTTCTTGGACACTTGCTTCTTATTAACGCCTGGAGAGACGAAGAGGTTCTTGGCACCTGGACGGAGATGGGCCGTCCTTTCCAGGTACTTCCTGATCGTCCTGACCGGGCATAACTTCAGGTCGTCCGTATTCCCTGTCTTGGGAATGGCCGGAACAGAGAAACCTTCGAACCTCGGGTCCCAGACTGCTGGGTTCTGAGTTTTAGCTACAAAGGAGGGTACGAACTTGAAAGATACCTCCTTCCACCCTTTGGAGTGTGCCACGTCGTAGGAGAGACCGTGGATCTCACCTACCCTCTTAGCCGAAGCTAAGGCTAACATGAAGACTGTCTTGAGGGTGAGCTCTTTGTCCCCGATATCTCTGAGCGGTTCAAAGGGCGGAAGACACAACATTTTCAGGACCTTGGCCAGGTCCCATCTAGGCACTCTCCTGGCTTGGGGAGGACAGGATTGTTCGAAACTTCTAATCAGCATCCCTATGTGTCTTGATGTCCCTAAGTCGATGCCTTTCAGGAGAAAGACTTGGCCTAAGGCTGCTCGCACTCCTTTAATAGCTGGGATTGACATTCCTATTTTATCCCTAAGATACACTAGAAAATCAGCTATGTCAGGGACCGAGGCTTCGAGAGGTCTTATTTGTTTTGTCGCGCACCATTTCGTAAAGGCGGCCCACTTCGCCTGGTAGACTACGGTAGAGGATTTTCTTAGATATAGGGACATCCTCTTAGCTGTGGGGGAGGAGAACCCCTCCTTCCTCAGGAGTCGCTCGATAGTCTCCAGGCGTGAAGGCGAAGAGAGAGAGGGTTGTCGTGGAACCTGAGGAAGTGCGGTTGACTTAGTAGATCTGACCTGGGGGGCAGAGGCCATGGCAGATGGCTTGCCAGGCCTTTCAGATCCGCGAACCACTCTCTCTCCGGCCACCAGGGCGCTACCAAAGTCATCTTGAGGTTTTGGGCGGTTCTTACTCTGTTGAGCACTTGTCTTAGCAGCGTGAAGGGGGGAAAGGCATAAACGTCCAGGTTGTCCCACCTGTGCTGGAAGGCGTCTTCTAGGGCTGCTCCTTCGTCTGGTACCGGGGAGCAATAAACCGGTAACTTGGCGTTGAGCTTTGTTGCAAATAGGTCTATCACCGGGGAGCCCCATCGTTGAAGGATGAGTCTGGCTACCGCTGGTTGTAGGGACCATTCCGTCCCTACTATCTGACCTACCCTGCTGAGGCCGTCGGCTAGCACGTTCTTTTTCCCGGGGATGAACCTTGCTAGCAGTGTTACCTGGTGTTCGTCCGCCCAGTGCAAGATGTCTACAGTGAGGTCGCACAGTTCCTTCGACTTCATGCCCCCTTGTTTCTTGATGTAGGCTACCACCGTGGCGTTGTCGCACATTAGGGCCACGGTGTTTCCCTTCAATCGACTTGCAAAGTGCAGACATGCCTTTTGTACTGCTTTTAGCTCTAGGACGTTGATGTGGTGATGCTTTTCGGTCTCTGACCAGGTCCCGCTTGCTGTTTCCTCCCTCAGGTGGGCTCCCCACCCTAGGCTGGAGGCGTCCGTGAACAGGAGAAACTCGGGAGGACAGGACCCGAGGGGCATCCCCTTGAGGGAGTTCGACCGGCATCTCCACCATTTCAAGGCTGTTTCCGTGTGCGGAAGGACTGGGATCGATATTTTCTGAGATCCTGTCTGGGACCATAGAGCCTTGAGGTTCCATTGTACGGGTCTGAGTCGTAACTTCCCTTGGGGAACTAGCTTCTCTAATGAGACCAGATGGCCTATCAGCCTCTGCCAGTCTTTCGCTTTCCTGGGAAGCCCCGACAGGAACGGCTGAATGATCTTGACGAGGTTCTGTATCCTGTCCTCCGAGGGGAAGGCCTTCCCCTGCACGGTGTCCAACGTCATCCCCAAGTACCCCATTTTGTTGGACGGCGTTAGGTTCGATTTCTCCAGGTTGATGATGACTCCCAGACTCCTGCAGAAACGGAGGAGGTCCTTTCCTTGTTCTTCCAAGAGGGCCTTTGAACTGGAAAGGAGCAACCAGTCGTCCAGGTACCTGATGAGGCGGATACCTCGTTCGTGAGCCCATACTGAGACTGTCGCGAAGACCCTCGTGAACACCTGAGGGGCCGTCGACAGTCCGAAGCAGAGGGTCCGGAACTGCAGGATCTGGGAGCCCCATTTTACCCGGAGGAACTTCCGACTCGACGGGTGGACTGGAATTTGGAAGTACGCATCCTTGAGGTCGACCGTCATCATAAAATCTTTCTCCCTCAAGGACATCAGGACGGATTTTGGGGTGTCCATCTTGAAGTCCGTCTTCTTGACGAACTTGTTGAGGGCCGACAGGTCTATCACCGGTCTCCACCCCCCCGTTGCTTTCTCCACCAGGAACAGGCGGCTGTAGAAGCCTGGCCCTGGGAGAAGGACTTCTTCCATGGCTCCCTTTTCCAACATGGAGGAAACTTCTTTTTGTAGGGTAGCCCTTTTCAACGGGTCCCTGGGAGCTAACCATTCTGTTTGGGTGGCTGGGATCAGAGGGGGTGAGTCCGCTATGAAGGGGATCCTGTAGCCTTCTTTCAGGACGGACACCGTCCAAGCATCCGCCCCATTCGTTTTCCATGCTTGCCAATGGGGTCTGAGGCATCCCCCAACCCGAGGCTTGGGCGGGAGTTGGGGGCCTCTCCCTCTACCTTCTCCTAGAGGAGCGGCCCGATCTGCCCCTCTTCGAGGCGGAGTAACCCGACCTGAAGGAGTTGGCAGAAGTTGTAGTTCCCCTGCGGGAGGGCTGAGGAGACGATGACCAGGAAGAGGAGTGGGCGTCCCTCCTTGAAGAGCTGGGAACCGCTTGAGGGGTCACGGTCCTATCCGAGACTGCCCTCTTATACGGAGGTCTCCTGGAGGATGATTGCTTAGGGACGTTGACTTCTCTCCTCTTGGACACCTTCTCCATCAGTTCTTCCAATTCCTTCAAAGGAAACAGGGACTCTCCTCCTAGGGGTAGGGTGCGAATGGCTCGCGCCTGTCTGTCTGGGATCTTCCTTGCTACCCTGGAAAGCACTGTGTCCCTCTTCCGGAGGACCCAGTTGGCCGTCAGGGAGAGAGCCTGGTATGCCATAAATTTTAGCGCTTTCCCTCCGGAAGTGATAATGTCCGAAAGGAGACTCTGTTGTTCCGGGTCGTCGGGGTCTGTGGAGGCCTGTACATCCAGTAACGTGGAGGCCCCCCAGTCCAGCCATGAAGAGACATTAATCATGTCCCTCGACATCTCCTCCATCATGCCTGCTTCAGAAGCCGAGAAGGACACAGGGGCTGAGCTGGCCCTTTCGTCCGAGCCGCCTTGTCCTAGGACATCCACGGCTGAGTCCACTCTACAGGGACCCGGGCGACGTCCTTCTGGGATATAAATTTTGGCCTGTAGTTTCAGACCCTGGAGGAGTTTGGAGGAACTCTGGGACCTGGGGGCCTCCGCAGTGCTGGCCACCAAGTTATCTATGTACTCCTGGCCGAGTACTAGGTCTGGGGCGAGGGGCAGGGCCAGAGAGGACTTCGGCAGGACGTCCCGATGTGTGTACCTCAAGAGGCTCGACCTCCAGGTATTGACCTTCGGCACCTCGGGTTCAGGAATCCCATGAGTCCTCCTGATGCGGGCTACCACCCTTCTGTAGGCGGAGTCCTCCGACGGGGAAGCCTCGCCTCCGTCGACCGAGGTATCGGCTTGGCTGGGGGGAGCCGTGTTTGGGGGGTAGACTGGGGGAAACCCGACGCACCGGCCCACGAGGGCGGGGGGGAGACCGAGAACGCCACACTGTCCCATACCGGGTCATCCGAGGAAGCGTGCTCCCCTGCCGCGTGGCCCGATCCGCCCGAAACACTCGCGGCCCTTCTGTTTACTCCCGAGGGGCCAGCCCTTGGTTCCTCCGTCACAATGGGTTCACTTGGGAGGACACTATGGGTCACAATTACACTGGGGGCTTGCTGGCCACTCCTCTGCGAAGGAGACGGAGAGGCCGAGGCTTCGTCGGACCGATCACTGACCGACTGTAAGGAAGACACGCCATTCACTTTCTTTGGGGAACGCTTAGATGACTTCTTTTTCTTAGTACCAAAACGTACCCACTGAATTCCGTCCCAATTCACGCACTCGGGACATGTGTCCGAGGAGGAACAAACTTTACCCCTGCACGTGGAACAAAGAGAATGCGGGTCCACCTCTGGTTTAGAGAGGAAAGCCCCACACGACTTTCCTGCTCTAGGACCAGGACAAGGACGCACGTTCTCCATCGTTCGCACACGAGTTACAGAAAAACCTGGATAACACAAGGGAACGGACTGAGGACACTTTGCGAAAACGCACTATCGCAGAAAAAACACAAGTCCGTACACTGGGAACACGTGGGAACACAACGCGCTAACGGGTCGAAAGATTTAAAACGAGAGAGTGAGATGCTTCGGATCTCACGACCAAGAACTTAATGATGTCCTGACCCGGGAAAAGCAGTGACCTGCCCTAATCCGGGCCGAAGGAATTATCCTGGCGGCAGGGGTAGTAACTATCGGGAGCGAGATAGGGGGGGTAGCGCGGGAAATCTTGGTCGAATTTGAGAGAGGATCAAGGACCCTCCAAAGAGGTAATTCGAGGTAAAGTATTCGTGTCGGAACAAATATGATTTTTAACAGCGTCAACGAGTTGAAAAACAATCAATTGTAACTAAGAAAGTAATAACAGCTAATCTGAATTCCTTTATTAACTAAAACAAATATTGATACAAACACACTAGTGTGCGTATACACAAACACACACACACAGGTGCAAGAATTGCTACGCAGTAAGAGAGACGGTCGGGGAGGAGGTAGAGATGGTGACTGCGATAACATACCGTAACTCGTCATTGAAAGTGATGAAAATAAAAAATCAAAAGAAAAAAAATGTAAAAAATATGAAATATAAAAATAAGAAAAAAATAAATAAGCTAAGTTAGATTAAAATTTCCGTAGTGTAAGTTACGGTATGTTATCGCAGTCACCATCTCTACCTCCTCGCCGATCATGTCTCCTCGTGCGTGTGTGTGTTTGCGCATACGCACACGAGTGTGTTTGTATCAATTATTTGTTTTAGTTAATAAAGGAATTCAGATTCGCTGATATTGTTTTTTTTAGTTACATTTAACTGTCTTTCAACTCGTTAACGCTGTTAAAAATCATATGTACACAACACATTTTTGTTTAATCTCTCTCTCTCTCTCTCAGAAAAAATTAATAGACGTCTCTAACACTAGAGAGAGAGAGAGAGAGAGAGAGAGAGAGAGAGAGAGAGAGAGAGAGAGAGAGAGAGAGAGAGAGAGAGTGAGAGAGTGAGAGTATTTATCTAAAGAACATGTTAACACCATGTCTACCTTCTCGCCGATCGTCCGTCTCCTCTTGGCGTAGCAAATCCTACACCTGCGTTGGCCTGTCTCTAAGGTAAAGTGGCAATAAAACACATTTTTTATTTATTATTTATTTATAATTATCTTGTTTACATGCTTCTTTCATATTATGCAGTTATGTTATTGTTGTGTAATTATGTGTAGCCATTTATTAAGGATTTATTATGGGTTTTTAGGCTGAGGAACGAATTAAATGAATTACCATGTATTCTTATGGGAAAATTCGTTTCTACATCCGAAGTCGTTTGTGGAAAGAATTAAATTCGTATGTAGAGGTACCACTGTACTGACAACTATACTGTAGACTATGCAGATTAAAAATTTTGGTTTTAAAGAGTTATTTGATTTAATCATTTCCTCCAAGATCATAATTACCTCCGCCAGCGAAGTTGGGAGGAGGTTATGTTTTTGCCCCTGTTTATGTGTGTGATTTGTATGTGTTTGTTTGTGAAAAGTTTCCTGGCACAATTTTAATCGTAGAGTAATGAAACTTGCAGGGATTAACTTATGTAAAAAGCTGAAAATTATTAAATTTTGGATGGTCAAGGTCACGGTCAAGCAATATGTCCAATTCACGGAACCAGCCATAAGTTTGGACATCATTGTCACAAAGACTTCGAACTTGATTCATATTTCAGTGTATGAAAATCCACGCCAATCAGGCCTAATATATGTTAAGGTCAAAGGTCAAAGTCAAGCAAAAGGCCGGAAAATAAGCTGCCATGGCGGAGGTCTGCGCTCTAATGAGTGGCCCTCTAGTTAATATTGTAATATACTGTACTGTACTATAATTATACCAAACTCTGTGCTAGCTACGCTGAAGTTGCGCTAATAGGTTTCAAATAGTAAATGTACTTCATTAGTAATACTGTATTTCTTCACCATTTAAAATGCTTAGAATTTAAAATTCAGGACTAAGATTGAATGGATTCCAGTCTATATCTAAAACTAGCAGCCAATAACCAGTACCTGGTGTGTATTATGATGTTTTGAATGTTTCTAATGACAGGAACTGGCTAAAATCAATAGTTTTTTGAGTTTTGGTGGGTTGACTACTCTAACTATAAAAATCTAATGACTTCAGCTGGTTATAGTTAACACCATTAAATGAACCATACAGTAACTAGTCTTATCTTATAATATCTATGTCAAAATATGTTTTTCATCCAGATATCAAAAACAAAAATGCTCAAAACACCAGAGCCTTTGTAGGAAAAAATGCCTTACGAACCTACTGAAAATAGGATTTTTCCACACCATTTTCTGGGATGTCATTCATAGCTGTTGTAACAAACAATTCCTCATTTTCAACACTATTTAATCCCCATGTTCCTTTGTTCTTGCAAGCAGGACCTGTTGCAATATGTGCGTTAGTTGCTTGGGCATTTATTTTGGCATTTTTCAAATGTTAGACTTGGCTTCCATTTCTCATTATCAGACTAAATATATCCCACACAATGTTTTTATCCTAATCTATCATTATTCATGTGATAACTGAAAATGAGGTCTAATTACACTGTGTACCCTGATATTATGATTGTAAAAAGCTGGAACTTGGATACTGTTCAAACAAGAAACTTGCAACAGAAGTACTAACTATCAGAATTTTTACTATCTGTGTGCAGTTGCTTCTCATGACTGGTGTAAAAATGAAAATGATCGAGGCAAAAATTTTTAAAATCTGTACCTATATTAATAGTGGCTGCCAAGTATTAGGATATAGGGTTCAAAATAGTGCATTAGAAAAGACCTATTTGAAGCTACAACTTGCCCCTACGTTAAGCGTGTGTTCACAACTTTAAGTTTGCATTATTGATAATTAACACAGCAATACTAACCCACGGGGATAACGTGGATAGCAAAACATGTTCCGTTTGCCCGAACATAGGAGTAAGGAGATAATGGTTAATAGCAGAATAAAAACCAATAAATCATTAGGTTTATTGAGCAAGGAGGTATTTGTATAACGATGACCACTGCTAAGGACGACTCCATAGAAAATGGGATGGAAAATCCCGGTTTCCATGCATCCAGAAGTACTGGTAAACAAAAGTTCCAGTGATTTGACGGTTTCATTACTATTACTCGAATTTTTTAGAGTAACTTTTTTATTACAATAACTAGTTTTGTATAATGATGACTGGAAGAAACAAAAAATTTACAAAGAGGTAATTGACCAACCAGAAATCAAAACCTATGGAGCATGCAAAAAATCATTATCAATAAGGCTTGAAACACCACAACATACATTATAAATTAGTCTTTTTCTACAAACTGTTTATTACAATCTTCTATAATTTTACCTCATTAGATTAAGAGTTAAGAGTTACAATGTTTTTACTATTAAAAAACTTTCAAATAAAAATCCAACGTTCGCAACAAAATCAGGGGTGTATGTATTATTGCAGCCACCTGTATGTATGATGAGGGCTGACTAAGAATACAGCCGTGTAAGGGGGGTCGCAGGCCATTAGGTAAGTAGTTAAGGACACAGCTTGTAGGTTAGGTTAGAGGGGGAAGTTTAGGTTAGTTGGTATCCATATTTTATGCTCTCTGGAAGAACTAGCCGCTGATATACAAAAGCTCCCGAAAACGTTCAAATCACCACAACATGCATTATAAATGTCTTTATTACAATGTGGGGTGTATGTATGATAAGACCACCTGTATGTATTATTATGGCTAAATTAGAATACGGCAGTGTAAGGGGGGGCGTTATCCCCCCGTTAGGTATGTAGGTAAGGACACGGCTTGTAGGTTGGGTTAGGGGGGAAAATTTAGGATAGTTGATGTCCATTTGTAATGAGTGTGTGAGGAACTGGCCGCTGATATACAAAGGATCCTTGCAATGTTCTATAATTTTACCTCATTACATTTAGTGTTCCAATGTTCTAATACTATACTATTATAAAACTCAGATTTTAAACCCAATGTTGACAACAAAATTATTCATATCAAGTCTTTAAATAATTCATATATTTCCATTCCTTTGTCTACCATTCCCTAGTCTTGGGTTGCTGTGGCCTGATTGGTAACGTCTCTGCCTGGTGTTTGCCAGTCGGGTTATCGAGTCCCGCTCAGACTCGTTAGTGCCATTAGTGTCTGCAACCTTACCATCCCTGTGAACCTTAGTTGGGGGGTTTGGGGGGAGTCTATAGATCTATCTGCTGAGTCATCAACAGCCACTGCCTAGGCCCCAACCCCTGGTCCTAGCTTGGGTGGAGAGGAGGCTTGGGCGCTGATCATATAATATATGGTCAGTCTCTAGGGCATTGACCTGAATGGTAGGGCAATGTCACTGTCCCTGGCCTCTACCATTCATGAGCGACCTTTAAACCTTTAGAGGCACTCATTAAATACATAAGACTGGAGGATATTAGGGTGTAGGCTACACTCAACAGCCTACATATCTTGAGAGGCAGCTAAGTAGTCTCTACATTTACTTCCAATCTCAAGAACTATAAAAGTTCTAAAGTTGAAATGGAATCCCTAATGGAAAGGACTTCTCAGAAGAAAAATATTCGGTAGTAATTTCAAAGAAAGAAAGGATACGCCCTATCGAAAAAACGAAACATTCGAGATTCAGGTAGATATTAGTCCCGTGTTTGAATATAAGTTATTTAAGAATGATAGTTTGTAATTTCAATCAAAATAAAACTCAAAGATTCAAACGTTTTCAAGCTGGGAAAGTAAACATAAAAATCCACGGGTCAATTCTCAAACTCTTAGAAGCCTCAAAAATGGCTGTTCTTCCACGTAGATTTGGCTCCAAGCATCTATTTTCTCTTGAGATAACAAACTAAATTATCGAAATAACGCATTAACAACGAAGTTTATACTCCATCCTTACAATATTCAATCGACCCCAAAACTGCCAAAACAAATACAGTAAAAATCGTCGAGAAAACTTTACCTCAACAGATGTACCAACACATATAAACAAAGCACTAAAGATGGCCGTGAAGTACGCGTAGAGTGTTGGTTGTTGCTCATTAAACTAGTGCTTTATTATTGTTGTAAAAATTAGTATTTTCCAGCTTAATAAACAACATTCAACACAAGAGGGATAGAAAAGATACCAAAAATCTCCCCAAAATAACAAAAGGTTTCGGAAGTTTGAAAATCTTTGAATAGTGATTCCGTTCAATCTGTGAAACAAACTTTGGACCAATCTCCGAGTACGGCTTGATACTTAACGTCACTCTCCTCTGTGCCCAATAAAACCGCGTAAACTAACGTTTGAATGTCAAACTGGATAAATTCAATTAAAAATAATATCTGAGTTTCAATTAGTACTCAACTACCTTCTCACCTCTAAAATATAACAGTTAGTATCATTCATTTAATATAAATCTTAATATTTACATGTACGGCGCATCAAATCGTACAGCTTCAGCCATCCTAGTAGACGTTGGAATCATATCAATTGGTTAATAACGTTGAAAATGGAAATTTGAATGTGCAACAACATTAACATGTCTTGGTTCTAGTTTTAAGGGATGAAATTAATAATATATCTTATATTAATGTGGACTTCAAATGTTCAAACTTGCAGCGAATGTTTCCATGTCGAAGAGCTGATATATCTCTATTATAGTTTATGTATGAAAGTTCTATTTTAATGTTGTTACTGATATCAAAATATGTTATTTTAATTGCTCATTACTTCGCTTGTAGTTTATTTATTGTTTTCAACAATGGGCTATTTTTACCTGTTGGAGCCCTTGGGCTTATAACACTCGGCTTTTCCAACTACAGTAGGTTGTAGCTTAGCTAATAATAATAATAATAATAATAAGAGAGATACACGATTTCTCCAATGCACAAATTCATAACTTTTGATTACCTTTACACTTAGTGCTAAGAAGTAGGCTATCAAGGAAAATAAATGATGCTATCAACATTCCTTGTGATCATGCCAACCAACCAACGTTCGTTAGGCTGTATGTGTTGAAAGCCTTATAATTATATTGAAAGTTAGAATAGAGTTTAAGATATGTACAATAACCCATCAAGTTATCAGAATCGGCCGCCTAAATAGTCTACGGACATTTCTGCACGTTATGCAGCAACGAATCGTGTAGACACGAGAATAGTTACAGATGGTTTAAAATTATTGGAGGAAAGGGGTATGTCTGGTGTAGGTTCAAGAGCTTTCAAACATGCGGCTCCAAGACTTGGTAATATGATTTCATCATCCCACTGGATATCTTAAGATATTAAGGCGAGAAGAAGATACTGAAAAGGAAATATGGTGACAAGCCTCAGCTTACTTGAATATTTAACTGTGGAAGCCCACCTTTCTTTTCCTCTCCAATAGTTCCCTCATCCAAAAGATGTCTTTTACTGATCTTTTCAAATGTCTGTAAGATACCCTAATTTGTATATGCTCCATAGATGAAATTCCCGCGTATACAACGCACACACATCTGTCACTAAATTATTGTAGACCTTGAATTTTCATATTTTGATATTACACTTCTACAAATAATTTTCTTATTAGTTTTTTTTTCTTTTTTTTTTAAGTAAACCAACCTTTTTCTCAGACACCTACCTTCTCTTCACGAGTCCTTACATTCCACCTATATACCAACTTCCCGAGATCCTGTTGTCTGCAGATTTCAGTGTAAAACTCAAAGAATTTTTCCATTTTTTTTTTTTACAATCTCGGCAGACTTGAAGGGAGTTTATAACACCGTATATAATTTCTAAAGGAATTGTCAAATTTAAATCGAGGTTTCGTGAACAACATTGAAATTTGACAACTTTTCAAATTGATTCTTCATTATTTTCATATATGGACAGTGCTATACAAACCAAAGGATTATCAAGATCTTTCTAGGATATTTATTATATATACATATCTACAATGCTTCTCCATTTCTAATGAAACTTTATCTTACCGATATTCTGCAATTGGTTTCCATATAAATAGAGCATCTATTTAAGCCAAGGAACTTAAGGATGAGTTTCTATAGGTTATTCTTGATGGCATAGAAAAACACGTTTCCAAGTTCAGTCTTGACAAGGACAACAGGAGCCATAAATAACATCCAACTAGCAGTAGTAATAAATAATTTATCACAATAAGTAAGACATTATTCGTGGTTTTAGGGCTGATTATAAGGAAATATTTGTTGTTCCCAAAACTACCACAATCCTTTGCACATGTTTTTACACACTTCTTCCTTTGCAAAAACTGTCTTCTAAACCTTGACTCTCACTTGCTGACTTTGTTGACGTAGACAGAATGGCCGGTATTACTTGCGTCCAAAAGTTTCGCCCCTGAAACGAAATTGATATCATTAGTCATTTTAGGTTCCGTGCTTATTCCATTGTACCTTAAATATAGTGTTCTCTTATAATCAAATTTTTCCTATTGTGACGAGTTGCATTTTAGACCCTGACTTAAAGAAATGTTGGCTGACTCTTACAACAGAAGCATTTGGTTCGCTAACATTTTTTTTTTTTTTTTTTTACTTTTTTTTTTTACTAATTCCCAAAATCTGGGGAAATTTAACTGGGCTCCATAAGGCACTAGAAGAGTTGAAAGACCCAGGTCTACGTGGCTGAGGACTATGGAGCGTGAAATGGGAGGTGATGAGTGGAAAAGTAAAGAATTAAGCTCAGGAAAGTGACGACTGGCGTCAACAGGCGTAGGAGGAGATGATGATGATGATAATAATACTATTGCAATTTTTAATTTCTATGACAAATGCACAAGTCTTCATATTTTGTAAGCCTTTAATTGCCAAAGGAGCCGTGAAGGGGAATTCCCCAGAACCTCATTTCAGTTGCCAACGTCGAAAAGTTCTAACATAAAAGATTCTCTTTTAAGGTTCTTCCCACGAGACGAAAAAGTATCAACGCTCTCCAATTATAAAGCAAAGCATTCTTCTTATTATCATCATTATTATAAATAGCTAGGCTACAACCCTAGTCGTAAAACACATGATCTTATAAGCCCAAAGGCTCCAACAGGGAAAATAGCCCAGTGAGGAAAGAAAATAAGGAAATATATAAAAAGATATGCTTGAGTATACCCTCAAGCAAGAGAATTCTTCGTTATGAATATGTCAGATGGGTCTGCCCAGTTTACTGTTCGTTATCTATCGTATTTAACAGACTTGCCCTGGCTATGCAGATCAGGATAGCAGAGATAACCTTCAACTCAAGTACAGATCTACTTGAGTGAAAATTACTGTTTGCTAATTTTTGAGAACCAAAAGAAATCTATTTTGACTTTAACGCAGAACTATTTCTGAATATTGGTAAAAAGTTAATATCATTTCTTATGTCTGCAGAGTATAATACAGTTAAGGGTTTTTAACATTGGTCTTTGCTTATATCAATAAAAAGAGCAATCATAGTTCACCTCCTGATTGTAAAACTTCTGGACCATGACAGGATTGGGAGATATGTCGTAGTAAAAAAGAGGCAATCCTGGTTTAACTGGTTCCCAGACAGGAATGTCTGTCAGAGACGGTAAGTCCGTCTGTGGTTTCCTGAAACAGAAAATACTTTGGATGAAAATCAATATGAAGAAAGTTCCACAAAACTTTTCTTTTGATGGGCCAAAGATCTCGTTACTATAATTCATTGTGTATTTGTCTTTTATCAGTTCAGTTGATAGTTTGATTATTAAAAAATACCACTCATGAAATTTCTAAATATTCCTGGATTAAATGCTCTAAATATTCCCAGTTGTTTTTATGAAATTTGGTAAGTTACATGTAACTATATTTTCATTATATTCGACGTTTATCACTCTACTCTGGATCATTACTAAGTTTAATTAAAATTCTAGTAAACATATTTACACCTTCCTAGAACAATTCCATAAAAATAAAGTAATTTATTTCACAAATAGTACTATTTTAATTATATTTTCTATAAACCTTCTATGATATTAATCAGATGAAAAGTTTAGTACATTCAAAGGCAAGATTATGTACCTTAACTGTTTGACCATCGTTATCTTAATGAACAACGTAGACTCTTTTTTTATGTGCTGCGATATATGAAGTTACTATGATATCAATCAGATGAAAAGCCTCAACCTACATAATGTTAGAATGGAACCGTCTGTCTTTGACCATTCCTCACCCACCCTGTCATGATGAAGTTTGCCACAAGAGAAGTGAGGATATCCGAGACGTGTTGGTCCCTCTCAGATTCGAACCGAGGGGCAATGGTCAGGGAGAAGATGTAGACTAGGTCATCCCCGTGAGATATTCCCTCCTCCAGCATCCTGGAGGTGTAACCCATCTTCCACATCATCTCGTAAGGTTGCCTCGCCCATACTGGGCTCTCTGGATCCCTGTGAGTCATTATATACCTGTTCCCAAAAGGAGTGTTATCATCCTTATTAATGTCATCATTCAAAATACTTATAACATTACTAATGGTTTAGATTATGATGATGATGATCCTTTTGATATACTGTAATATATCATTTTCGATTATAATCATTCCTCAATTTCATGGGTTTATCTTATGACAAAAAACTCATTTGTTTTTTATGGCCAAATACTGTTGTCTAGAAAGATGACATCTATTTTGTTTACGGTCTTTGTGTCTACTAATCTAATGAAAAGACCAATTTCAAATAGACTTTTGAAAACATTCAGTGAAAGTATAGGTTTGCCGTTTTTCTTCATGAGAAGTTAATTTACCCACAGTACAGTAATTCACTAAAGTGTTGACATCTCTTCTATCTTCAGACATACTCCTACAATAGTCATGCCATAATCCATAAAATTAATCTACACGAATGTACTAAAACTATAGTCAATTTCTTTTAGCGATGCAGATTTGCACTGACTCACAGCGGTGCCTTTCTAGCTCGGAAAAGTTTCCTGATCGCTGATTGGTTGGACGAGACAATTCTAACCAATCAGCGATCAGGAAACTTTTCCGAGCTAGAAAGGCACCGCTGCGAGTCTGTGTAAATCTGCCTCGATAAAAGAAATGGACTATAGTGTTAATACACAGCCTACTTACGCATATACAGGTGATCCCGAAGTTGCAAGGTGATTTGCCATGTCGTCAATACATACGTGGAAATAAGTGTCGGTCGCACCCTGAGAGAGCAAAAGAGCCTTGTTGACATCTTAGAAAATATTTTGCACGGCTCTGCAATATTCTAGATTATAAGCAAGACCAAAAATCCTCTTCATTAATATATATATATATATATATATATATATATATATATATATATATGCCATATATATATATATATATATATATATATATATATACATATATGCCATATATATATATATGCCATATATATAATATAATATATATACATATATATATATATATATATATATATATATATATATATATATATATATATATATATAGATAGATAGATAGATAGATAGATAGGTAGATAGATAGATGTATTCATATAAATATATATATATATAGATATATATATATATATATATATACTGTATATATATATACAGTATATATATATACACACACACACACACACACACACACACATATATATATATATATATATATATATATACATATACACAGTATATATTTACACACACACACACACACACATATATATATATATATATATATATATATATATATATATATATATATATATATACAGTATATATTTACACACACACATATACATACTGTATATATATATATATATATATATATATATATATATATATATAATATATATATACTGTATATATATATATATATATATATATATATATATATATATATATATATATATATATATATATATATATATATATATATTGAATAAACATAATAAGCATGCACTTTAATATTGTAACCACGGTCTAGCTATATACCTAGACCGTGGCCGCAACTTCATCGAGCTAACTGTGATCCAAATAGAATTCACAACAGTAGTGAACGCAGGATTCAGTATGAACAACAAGACCTACATTAGTAAATCCTTCCACCAGCAAGTCCTTTGAAGTCCTTGCATGACTCGAGTAATAGAAGTTCTGTGCCACGGTATTCATCGCCATGAACGTTTCGGGATCATTCCACAAGGTAAAGGTTACCGGGGCGACGGCGTCATAGAGGGCGCTGGCATTAGTTTTATCAGCGTGCAGCATCACCGAATCTTCGAAATACGGAAAGAGAAGAGGTAAAGGCGAGGAAAATGGCAATTATTATTATTATTATTATTATTATTATTATTATTATTATTATTATTAGCTGAGCTACAACCCTAGTTGGAAAAGCTTATTATTATTATTATTATTATTATTATTATTATTATTATTATTATTAGCTGAGCTACAACCCTAGTTGGAAAAACTTATTATTATTATTATTATTATTATTATTATTATTATTATTATTAGCTGAGCTACAACCCTAGTTGGAAAAGCAAGATGCTATAAGCCCAAGGGCTCCAACAGGGAAAAATAGCCCAATGAGGAAAGGAAATAAGGGAATAATTAAACGATATAAGAAGTAATGAAAATGTTCGTTCCAGATGTCCTCCTTGAGCTTAGATAACAGGGTACTTTTTGTTATTTTCCATATAGATAATTTTTTTATTCTTATCACCAGCCACCTGATAAGTTACTACCGATAGAGAGTTATTAGGTCTCTTTACTGTATTACATTTGATCCCTCTCGGGTTACGGCTCACTTTTCCTTTGTCTACACATACACCAAATATTCTCGCCTATTCTTTACATATTCTCTTCTTTTTACCATACTTCATATAACATTGTTCCGTGGCTACTTTCCTATTGGTAAGGGAGACTCTTTAGCTATGGTAAGCAGCTCTTCTAGGAGGGCACGCCAAGATCAAACCATCATTCTCTAGTCTTGGGTAGTGCCATAGCCTCTATATCATAGTTTTGCACTGTCTTGGGTTAGTCTCTTGCCTGAAGGTATACTCAGGCACACTATTCTACTTGTTTCCTAATTTCCATTCCTCACTGGGCTATGTTTCCTGTGGGAGCCCTTGGGCTTACAGCATCCTGTTTTTCCATCTTAGCTAATAATAATACTAATAATAATAATAATAATAATAATAATAATAATAATAAGTCTTTATAAATAGCCATACTAAACCTGTGGTAATTTTATTTTTCAAGATATTCGATGATGGTGTGATTAAAAAACCATTATCTTTAATAAGACAAAAAAAGTGTGTAATCTTTCAGAAAAGATATGATTATATAAAGAAAATAGAGAAAACAATGAAGGACTCACTGAGAGCGAACATTAGAGCCTCATTAGGCACTTTGCCCATGATTGATGGAACTGAATGTATGGTGAGTTCATCCAAGGGAGCCGGCAGAAACGGATGTGGTCTCAGACCACCGTCTACTATTGGCGCAAACCATCCCGGATAAAATTCCAGTTTCTGCAAAAGCAAATAAGTAAATTTCTGTCTGAAAAGTCATTGGGATCAAAATATCTATTTTCAACGTTTTTTAGCCTCTTTCAAATAAGGTGCTATTAAATATTAACAATGGAAAAAATCAGGTGTTAAGCAAACTTATATCTCTATCTTAGCTGCAATGAACATAAATGCAGTTAATCACACTAGTATATTAATTATATCAAGATCTTGTTAATATTAATATATGGTTGCAACCCTTCAAATGTGTGACCAGGCACGAGTCTAAACATGAAATAAGAATTAGTATCAATCTTTCTTCAAACAAAGTATATGTAACACTTAAAAGATTTTTGCTTAGATCAGTTCCAGAAAATCTTCAAAGGAATCGGTTTCAACAATTTTGGAATATGACACTGTAGGAGTTACTTATATTATTTTCGCTGAAAACCAGGAGTAAGACTCACAGGTGCCGGTTTAGTATGTGGGCTACCTTTTTTTATTCTGGTTTAGTATGTAGCCTACCTTTTTTATTCTGCTTTAATATGTGGCCTACCTTTTTTATTCTGCTTTAGTATGTGGCCTACCTTTTTTATTCTGCTTTAGTATGTGGCCTACCTTTTTTTATTCTGCTTTAGTATGTGGCCTACCTTTTTTTATTCTACTTTAGTATGTGGCCTACCTTTTTATTCTGCTTTAGTATGTGGCCTACCTTTTTTATTCTGCTTTAGTATGTGGCCTACCT
>NC_090754.1:44950473-44960473 GCF_036898095.1 Palaemon carinicauda | reverse complement strand
TCATATCTTGATTCTTGAATGCAAATGATTGTCGGCTACTTGAGAATCAACAAAGAGACTGGATTTCTTATCTATCAGTTTCTTGGCTTGGAATGACCATGTTCTTCATTCATCTTAATTTCGTGAGCCATTATGAGCAAAGGATTATATTTTTCTTAAATATTTTCATAATTTGTTCTAAATTACAGATTATCGTCCACTATGTACTTGCAAGATCGTAGAATGTGCAATAGTTACCTAATGCCCCCAGACGGTAATTGGTAGTTACGACAATGAGATTCCTTGACAAAAGCCTTTCAACACCGAAAGGGTTGGCTGATCCTCGTATGTAGGCTCCTCCATGGATCCAAAATAGCACAGGCAAGAGTTTGTCGGTATTCTCTTTCTGATCAGTACCTGCTAAAGATAAGACCAAAGGGTAATTTATACATACTGTATTCTGATAATCTCATGCTTCCCTTATGTCAGTATCCAAAATGGAGAAACATCATCAATAATCCTTCTAGAAGTTTTATCAGCGCAGTATTAAAACAGAGATACTGAAGTGTGTAGACTGGCTGGATGAGCAAGTCTGCACGTATTCTAGTTTTAACAAACACAGCATACAAGAGAAATAACTAGAGATACATCTCACCTCTTAAGTAAGGTGTGAAGACGTTCAGGAAGAGACAGTCCTCTGAGCCATAAACAGAATCACTAAATGGGTCATACTGGGGACAAATTGATCCAAATTTGGTGGCATTAAGGAACCCTCCCTGCCAAGTCCCTTCAAAGTCTATAGGGTCGCTAAACCGCAGTTCACCCACAGGAGATTTGGCGTATGGTATTCCCCTAGGAAAAATAATGTATTTCACTCTACATGTTTGTCTATATACAAGCACATGTTTATATACATAGCCATATAGAAATATGAGGTCTTGACCTGAAGACACAATAGAAGAAAGAACTTCAAGTTCACCTCATCTACACAGCACTTAGAGAAAAAGTCAAGTTCACTGACTGATATTGAAAGGTTCAATCTTTGGTGAAACTGACATACCAGAAACGTAAACTCAGTTATATTTCCGTTTCTTGTCTGGGGAATTATGATGACTAAACCATCCAATCAAGTTATAAATAATAAAGAAAATACTACCCATTAGGCACATGAACCTACAGGGAATGATGCTATAGATACCTGAAAGCGTAGTGCTGAGAATTGACCACATGCGGAGGTGCAGAAGGAACTTGTAGGCCTATCAGGGTTCCCATTGTGGTTTTCATTTTGATCTCAACACTGTTTGGGCCTCCATCTGGTTAAAGAAATAATACTTCATAGAAACTACAGCAATGTGAAAAATGATTAATGATGTCCTGTATTTCATATATTCCATTATGAGATTCTTATCATCAAAAAGGGCATTAGTTTAAGTAGCAACGTCAGAATCAGATACCTTTTGCTTCGGTAAACCTCGATGCCATCGTACCGCCGGAAGATGATAACTCAGCATTTTTCTCAGCTGATGAAAATGCATTTTCTCCTAAAAACAGGAGGACCGACACCACAAGTTTTAGCAGTATCATGACGATGTGTAGGGTTACCTTTGGAAGACATTTAAGCCAATTAATTAACAAACACACAAACAAAACTTGATTTATAGACATTCAGCAGAGATCAAGCCTAAAACCACACGTGGCATAATCACAACTGAAATGTTTACTGGTAATCGCCATGATTTCATGATAAAAAACTGATCGGAATTCTATTAGCCATTGAAGTATTTCCACAATAGCCCTTGAAAACTTGTGAACAAAAATGCAACTTGTTCCACAGATCTCGTAATTATTTAAAAATATTTCCTTTTCCTAATCAGAAATTATTTTTTACAGAGATCACGATACACTATTAAAGTTTATTCTTAATCATCTGGAATTCATGTAGCAAACAGCGAAATTAAATATCTTTAGCCGAATTAAGTTTACTATTATTAGGATTGTGGTGGCCGATGTGGTAACATCCTTGACTGGTGAATGCCAGACTGGGGTTAAAGTCCCACTCAAACTCGTTGGTTCCTTTGGTCGCTGCAAGCTCACCATCCTTGTGAGCTAAGGATGGGGGGTTTTGGGGAGCCTATAGGTCTATCTGCTAAGTCATCAGCAGCCAATGCCTGACCCTCCTTGTTCCTAGCTTGGATGGAGAGGGGGCTTGAGTACTGATCATATATATACAGTATATAGTCAGCTTCTAGGGCATTTGTCCTGCTTGATAGGGCAATGTCACTGTCCCTTTCCTCTGTCATTAATGAGCGACCTTTAAACCCTTAAAAGCGGAAGCGATTTCTCAGACCAGAGTCCGACTCGACTCTTAATCTAACAGACATACATACATACATATACCAAAGGCACTTCCCCCAATTTTGGGGGGTAGCCGACATCAACAATGAAACAAAACAAAAAAGGGGACCTCTACTCTCTACGTTCCTCCAGCCTAACCAGGGACTCAGCCGAGTTCAGCTGGTACTGCTAGGGTGCCACAGCCCAATCTCCCACATTATCCACCACAGATGAAGCTTCATAATGCTGAATCCCCTACTGCTGCTACCTCCGCGGTCATCTAAGGCACCGGAGGAAGCAGCAGGGCCTACCGGAACATAACAAATTAAATAAAAAACCTTTGTATATAAAAAAATTAGATTTTAATTATTAAACCGGTGCTTCTTAAAAACGTTAGAATCTTGAAAACAAAAACTCACAGAAAATTGTTTTTCTAAAAAAAAAAAAAAAAAAAAAAAAAAAACTGTATTCGATCGCAGAATGTTTAATGATTCAATTCATGTCACAAACGCTACACTTGGGATTCATAATTTCATCCCATGTTTAAAGGTTTAAAGGCCACTCATGAATGGCAGGGGCAAAGAACAGTGACATTGCCCTATCAAGCACGGCAATGCCCTAGAGACTTGCCATATATACATGTGATCAGTGCCAAAGCCCCCTCTCCACCCAAGCTAGGACCAAGGAGGGCCAGGCAATGGCTGCTGATGACTCAGTAGATAGGCATAGGCTCCCCCAAACCCCTCATCCTTTGCTCTCAAGGATGGTGAGGTTGCAGGGACCAAATGGAACTAACGAGTTTAAGCGGGACACGAACCCCAGTCTGGCGTTCACCAGTCAGGGTGTGTATATTAAAAACCGGTGGGGCAATCTCGCAACTGATTTACCTCCCATTCACGATCATTCTCGTCTATCAGTTTCAATCCTCATCCATGCACTCAAGCATTCACCTCTCTCACCACTCCACCACCATACAAGTTAAACAACCATGGCGACATCACACATCCCTGTCTCAGCCCAACTCTCACTGAAAACCAATTGCTTACTTCATTTCCTATCCTAACACGCGCTTTACTAACTTTGTAGAAACTTTTCACTGCTTGCAACAACCTTCCACCAATTACATATAACCTCATCACATTCCACATGTGGTAAAAGTCAGGGTGTAAATATTAAAAACCCGTGGGGCAATCTAGCACGACCAGTATTCTATCTTGCTAAAATGTTTTCAGTTCTTTTTTTTTTTCTGGTCTAATGATTTCCTTGGAGAAGACAACTGGGTTTATTTGATTTAGTTTATCATTTCCTGATTCATTATCACTCAGTTATTATAAGATTTTTTTATTACACAATCCTAAACGGAGAGTTTAATGTTGAGTTGTGATAATTTAACACCTGATTTAGCAGCATTATCCGCTCTTTTAACAACATCAGCCTATTTCAATACTTACCCAAGAGTGAAAACCAAAATATTTATTAAGTTGTTGAATTTGTCATACCTTTGAGTTGCTTCTATGGTACTTCTCGAATCAGAATAGATGGCAAATCTGAGAGCTAGTTTATCTTCAAATGTTTTTAATAATGTTTCCTGTCAATAGAGTGGCTGCTATTTCAGTCGTAAATACATGAAATAGAAGCATAATAAAGCACATGGACAGATGTGTGTTAAATCGTTTCCACTAAAAATGGAGGAAATATGAAAATATATTCACAGGTAACGATTATCTCTTCACCATCCCTTTATATGGGGCCTAATTGATTAGCTTATCATATGACGAAGCTTCTGGGAGATCTATCTCCTTCACTAATTAGGCACAACAGGTAAAACCATAAAGTGTACAAGTAGTCCTAACAGCGGAGAGTCCACGCTTTCAACTGAATTCATCTTATTTTATAAGCCGATTTTTATTTTTGCTAGATTGTAAAAATGGCGGTACGTGGTAACTACCATTTGTCTATCTTGTCCTCTTTTTTTTTTTTTTTTTTTTTTAATCTACTGTTCGCTTGTGTGCTGTCGCAATGAACAAGTTATCAGTCTAACTCTGATAATAAAACCATTTTCTTTTCTTTTATTTATTAGAAATAGCTGTTTAGACTTATAATCTAACGAACGTGGTCCCAAATATCATAAAGTTGAAGCTAAGATGGTTGAAAAGTTGTTCCCGAGTAAAAGAAAGCAAAAAAATTGACTCGCTTGTAACGGGATTTCCGTTATGGCTACCAGATCTTTCAAGTGTTCTGTCGTGGCATGTTTTTTTCCTTTTCGCAAATACTTAACCTCTTTAAAAAGGGGGTCAAGATATAAATCTGTGGTATCTTAAATGAAATTGATAATGTGTGACGATTACTAGATAGCATATTGTTGACCCCATTTTGTAGCAAGATTTTTGTTTTTGTTTTCGCTCTAATCTTATCAACAGCCTTAAATGGGGCCGGTGCAAAGGTTACAAGTTACCCATAGTTTCAAGCTACCCCCCCCCCCGGTAACTTAATGTTTTTAAATGATGAGATACTGCGCAAAAATGAGGGGGGTATTTTGAAACCAGGGGGGGAGGGGATTAGCTTAAAACCGGTTTCATATTAACCCCGGGGGTAGCTTTAAACCGGTTTCATATTACCCCGGAGGTAGCTTTAAACCGGTTTCATATTATCCCCGGGGTAGCTTTAAACCGGTTTCATATTATCCCGGGGTAGCTTTAAACCGGTTTCATATTATCCCCGGGGTAGCTTTAAACCGGTTTCATATTATCCCCGGGGTAGCTTTAAACCGGTTTCATATTACCCCCGGGGTAGCTTTAAACCGGTTTCATATTATCCCCGGAGGTAGTTTTAAACCGGTTTCATATTACCCCCGGGGTAGCTTTAAGCCGGTTTCATATTACCCCCCGGGGGTAGCTTTAAGCCGGTTTCATATTATCCCCGGGGTAGCTTTAAACCGGTTTCATATTACCCCCGGGGTAGCTTTAAACCGGTTTCATATTACCCCCGGGGGGAGCTTTAAACCGGTTTCATATTATCCCCGGGGTAGCTTTAAACCGGTTTCATATTACCCCCGGGGGTAGCTTTAAACCGGTTTCATATTACCCCCGGAGGTAGCTTTAAACCGGTTTCATATTACCCCCGGAGGTAGCTTTAAACCGGTTTCATATTACCCCCGGGGTAGCTTTAAACCGGTTTCATATTACCCCCGGGGTAGCTTTAAGCCGGTTTCATATTACCCCCGGGGGTAGCTTTAAGCTGGTTTCATATTATCCCCGGGGTAGCTTTAAACCGGTTTCATATTACCCCCGGGTTAGCTTTAAACCGGTTTCATATTACCCCCGGAGGTAGCTTTAAACCGGTTTCATATCACCCCCGGGGGGATAGCTTTAAACCGGTTTCAAGTTAACCCGCGGTAGCTTTAAACCGGTTTCAAGTTAACCCGCGGTAGCTTTAAACCGGTTTCAAGTTAACCCGCGGTAGCTTTAAACCGGTTTCAAGTTAACCCGCGGTAGCTTTAAACCGGTTTCAAGTTAACCCCCGGTAACCTGAAACCGGTTTGAAACTACAAGGGGGTAAGATTTGGAGGGGGTAATTTGAAACCGCTCCACCTGGCTCTCATGCCACTATACCTCACCGGAAATTCTGGACGAACATCTGCTTCCTGACTCCTTCTGCGACTTTCACTTGTAATTGCAAGAGAATTAACCAATGCATAGCCTGAGAATTTGAAATGAAATTATATGAAATAACATGCCTCCTCGTTGTAAATTTATTATTCCAGTGTGGTAAATCAAGATTTATCATGATATATTTAATGTTATAAGTCTAATTGATGTTTGGTACAGTTGGCTGAATAAATTTTGGTACACACCATTACGAACTAAGGAGACCTCTGGCAAGTCCACCATGTTATTATTATTATTATTATTATTATTATTATTAATTGCTAAGCTACAACCCTAGTTGGAAAAGCAGGATGCTATAAGCTCAGGTGCTCCAACAGGGAAAATAGCCCAGTGAAGAAAGGAACCAAGGAAAAAAACAAATATTTCAAGAACAGCATCGGCATTAAATTAAGGACCAAGTAAAGATAAGCACCCCTACAGAAACGGGGAGTGCTAATCTTTACTTGCTCAAATATAGGAGTGCTTATCTATACTGGCTTAAATTCGGGAGTGCTTTTCTTTACCTGCTTAAATCCTGCTATTCCAACTAGGGTTGTAGCTTAGCAATTAATAATAATAATAATATTGGATGCGACGTTCCTGCCCAAGAGCTCATGATTCAAAATGTTGAGAGGCATTCCGTCACTACGGTAGGCTCTTGATAAGATTAGAGTATAAAAAAAAAAAAAAAAAAAAAGCTTGCTATTAATTAGGTCGATAAAATGCTATCTAGTACCGTCAAACGTTATCTATTTTATTAAAGATTTTTATTTCTATTTATTTTAAGGGGTTAAGGATGTGCAATAAAAATCACACAATGTTAGAACCATATGAACTGGTAGTCATAAGTGAAATTGTGTTGCAGGCTAATTGAATTTTTGCTTTATGTTACTCGAAATAAACTCTGTAGCATCTTAGCTTTGGCCTTCATTAATCATATGATAATTGGGACGCCTTCGTTAGTTTTCATAATCTAGACAGCCATTTCTAATAAATGAAATAAAGCTATTTTCGTCACAATTCGACTGATTGACCATCAGTGCGATAGAACTCAAGTGAACAGCAGATAAAATGAGACGGAGATATCAATGGTTGTGTAATAGTTACTACGTATCACCATTTTTACGCTATATGGCAAAACCATATATAATATTCTCAGTTACCCTCGCTGTCAGGAGGTCGACTAATAAGCTGTGTTGGGCTCAAGTAGTGAAGGAGATAGATCTCCCAGAAGCTTCACTATTGGTAAGTTAAACAATGAAGCCTCATATAAGGTGGTTTGATTTTTTTATATCTTTCAAACGATGGAGATGGGATGGCTCTTCCCTGTAAGTGAATATAATAGATTCTGATTTCCTCCATTTTTAGTGGAAACGATTTAAAGCTCATCTGTCCATATGTTTTGTGGAACAAGTTGCACTTTTGATCTAAAGTTTTCAAGAGCTGATGTGATAATACTTCAATGGTCAATAGAATTCTACTTTGCTTTTTTTATGAAATCATTACATTGAGAATGATGACACTTATCAATAGGAATTCTAATTCTGAAGCCTTGTTTATGCCACATGTGGGTCTAAGCTTGACCACCGGTGACTAACTGTCTAAAAATAAAGCTCCGTATTTCTGTTTGTTAATTTTTCATTTGCTTAAAGGTCATTCAAAGGTAAGGCTACACATCGTCATGATACTGCTAAAACTTGTGGTGTCGGTCCTCCTGTTTATAGGAGAAAATGCACTTTCATCAGCTGATAAAAATGCTGAGTCATCATCGTCTGGAGGTACGATGGTATCGAGGTTTACCGAAGCAAAAGGTATCTGATTCTGGCGTTGCTACTTAAACTAATGCCCTTTTTTGATAAGAATCTCATAATGGAATAAATGAAATACAGGACATCATTAATCATTTTTCACATTGCTGTAGTTTCTTTGATGTATTATTTCTTTAACTAGATGGGGGCGCAGAAAGGGTTGAAATCAAAATGGAAACCACTATGGGAACTCTGATAGGCCTACAATTTCCTACTGCCCCTCCGCATGTGGACAACTCTCAGTACTACGCATTTAGGTAACAATAGGTTCATTCCCTTTGACTAATGGGAATAATTTTCTTTATTGTTTATAGCTTAATTAAAAGGTTCAGTCATCCTAATTCTCCAGACAAGAAACGGAAACACAGGTGAGTTTGCGTTTCTGGTATGTCAGTTCCACCAAAGATTGAATCTTTCAGTTTCAGTCAGTAAACTTAACTTTTTCTCTAACTGCTGCGTACAGTAGATGCGGTGAATTTGAAGTGAAAGTCTTTTCTTCTATTGTGTCTTCAGGTCAAAATCTCATATTTCTATATGGCAAAGAATGGAAATATAGACTTGTATTTAGACAAACATGTTCATACTATATTTAAAAAAAAGAAATCTAAGAGTGAAATACATTATTTTTCCTAGGGGCATACCATTCGCCAAATCTCCTGTGGGTGAACTGCGGTTGATTGACCCTATAGACTTTGAAGGGACTTGGGAAGGAGGGTTTCTTAATGCCACCAAATTTGGATCAATCTGTCCCCAGTATGACCCATTTAGTGATTCCGTTTATGGCTCAGAGGACTGTCTCTTCCTGAACGTCTTCACACCTTACCTAAGAGGTGAGATGTATCTCTAGTTATTTCTATTGTATGTTGTGTTTATTAAAATTAGAATGGCTGAAGACTTGGTTCATCCAACCAGTCTACACACTTCAGTTTAAACACTTATGCTGATAAAACTTCCGGAAAGGTTATTGTAGATATGTCCTAATTATGGATACTGACATAAGGGAAGTATGAGATTATCAGTATATACATAAATTACCATTTGGTCTCATCTTTAACAGGTGCTGACCAAAAAGAAAATACCGACAAACTGTTGCCTGTGCTATTTTTTATCCATGGAGGAGCCTACATACGAGGATCAGTCAACCCTTATGGTGTTGAAAGGCTTTTGTCAAGAAATCTCATCGTCGTAACTACCAATCACCGTCTGGGGGCATTAGGTAACTATTGCACATTCAACAATATTGTAAGTACAGTCACTCATTTAAGTTGATGGATGTCCGGGTTTTTGAAAGAGATTTCCATTTCCCCCCTTTCTGGGTGACAGATGTCTGAGAGCGCGAATAGGTAGTTGAATATTTGACCGGTTGGCGGTTTCGCACTCCCAGACACCTGTCGTCCAGAGAGGGGTGAAATGGAAATCTCTCTCAAACGCCCAGACGTTTATCAACTTATATGAGGGACTGTACATGCTGGACGATAATCTGTAATTTGGATCACAGTATGAAAACATTTAAGAAAAATATAATCCTCTGTTCATAATTAAGAAAAACGGAGGTCATTTTTTTTCAGCATGAAGTGTATTCCAAGCCAAGCTACCAAAATGAAATGGAAACCTCATGTTCTGATAGATGTATAGAGACATTGAGACGCTTCTTTGACTCTCAAGTACTCTCTGTATGTTATATGGTTGGATTACATAATTTCTGTAGAAGTTTTGTAGTATTGTAACCTGTCCAGTACTTTTTCATAATCAATTTTGGTGGATTTCAATACCGAATGATGTAATGACTTTTAACAAGCCACAAAATACAGTATATTGTCTTTATAATTCATACTGATGTTGCTAATTGTTTAATGAGTGCCCAATGCACGCAAAGTCTCAACATATTCTTCAACGAATTTTTGCAGACCGGTTTTTTATTTGTTTTGCAATTTAAGTTTTTCGTCAAAGATTATGTTGTTAGAACAAGATAGTTGGCGAGCCCTACCTACATTAGTTACATTGTTGTTGAATATGAATTTTACTGATTTGTGAACGATATTGTAATATGAAGCTTAGAATATACGAGTAAAGTAGTACTTGACCGTTATATTATCTAGGTTCATTTAAAAGCAAATTCTAGTCAAATACTTAAAGTGTCCTAAGCCTGTATGTAACAAAAAAAAAATGTTGCGGTAAGTAAGTCCTAGATCTACATATTCAATTGTCTTGTGTTTACCTCATTTTTTTTCA
>NC_090754.1:44940473-44945473 GCF_036898095.1 Palaemon carinicauda | reverse complement strand
ACACACACACACACACACACACACACATATATATATATATATATATATATATATATATATATATATATATATATATGTGTGTGTGTGTGTGTGTGTGTGTGTGTGTTAATGATAGAAATCTTTGGTCTTGCTTATGATCTAGAATAGTACAGAGCCGTGCAAAACTATTTTCTGAGATGTCCACAGGTCTCTTTTGCTCTCTCAGGCTGCTACTGACTTTTATTTCCACGTGTGTATTGACGACATGGCAGATCACCTTGCAACTTCGGGATCACCTGTATATGCGTAAGTAGGCTGTGTATTAACACTAGTTTTAGTACATTCATGCAGATTAATTTTTATGGATTATGGCATGACTATTGTAGGAGTATGTCTGAAGATAGAAGAGATTTCAACACTTTTGTGAATTATTTTACTGAGGGCAAATTAACTTCTCATGAAGAAAAACCAAAAACCTATACTTTCACTGAATATTTTTAAAAGTCTATTTGAAATTGGTCTTTCCAATACTGTAGATTAGTAGACACAAAGACCATAAACAAAATAGATGTCATCTTTCTAGACAACAGTATTTGGCCCCCCCCCCCAAAAAAAAAATGAGTTTTTTTTTCATAAAATAAAACCATGAAATTGAGGAATGATTATAATAGAAAATAATATATTACAGTATATCAAAATGATCATCATCATCATAATCTAATCCATTAGTAATGTTATAATTATTTTGAATGATGACATTAATAAGGATGATAACACTCCTTTTGGGAACAGGTATATGATGACTCACAGGGATCCAGAGAGCCCAGTATGGGCGAGGCAACCTTACGAGATGATGTGGAAGATGGGTTACACCTCCAGGATGCTGGAGGAGGGAATATCTCACGGGGATGACCTGGTCTACGTCTTTTCCCCGACCAATGATCCTCGGTTCGAATCTGAGAGGGACCAACGCGTCTCGGATATCCTCACTTCTCTTGTGGCAAACTTCATCATGACAGGGTGGGTGAGGAATGGTCAAAGACAGACGGTTCCATTCTAACATTATGTAGGTTGAGGCTTTTCATCTGATTGATATCATAGTAACTTCATAGATCGCAGCACACACACACAAAAAAGTCTGTGGTTCATTAAGATGATGGTCAAACAGTTAAGGCACACAATCTTGCCTTTGAATATACTAACATTTTCATCTGATTGATATCAAGAAGCTTTATAAAAAAACAATTAAAGTAGTACTAATTGCTAATATTTTATTTTTTATGGAATTGTTCTAGGAAGGTGTAAATATGTTTACTAGAATTTTAATCAAACTTAGCAATGATCTAGAGTAGAGTGATAAACGTCGAATGTAATGAAACTACAGTTACATGTAACTTACCAAATTTCATAAAAACAACTGGGAATATTTAGAGCATTTAATCCAGGAATATTTTGAAATTTCATGAGTGATATTTTTTAATAATTAAACTATCAACTGAACTGATAATAGACAAATACGCAATGAATTATAGCAACGAGATCTTTGGCCAATCAAAAGAAAAGTTTTGTGGAACACTCTTCATGATGATTTTCATCCAAAGTATTTTCTGTTTCAGGAAACCACAGACGGACTTACCGTCTCTGACAGACATTCCTGTCTGGGAACCAGTTAAACCAGGATTGCCTCTGTTCTACTACGACATATCTCCCAATCCTGTCATGGTCCAGAAGTTTTACAATCAGGAGGTGAACTATGATTGCTCTTTTTAGTGTTATAAGCAAAGACCAATGGTAAAAACCCTTGACTGTATTATACTCTGCAGACATAAGAAATTATATTAACTTTTCACCAATATTCAGAAATAGTTCTGCGTTAAAGGCAAAGTAGATTTCTTTTGGTTCTCAAAAATTAGCAAACAGTAATTTTCATTCAAGTAGATCTGTACTTGAGTTGAAGGTTATCTCTGCTATCCTGATCTGCATAGTCAGGGCAAGTCTGTTAATAATAATAGATAATGAACAGTAAACTGTGCAGACCCATCTGACATATTCATGACGAAGAATTCTCTTGCATGAGGGTATACTCAAGCATATCTTTTTATATGTTTCCTTATTTTCTTTCCTCACTGGGATATTTTCCCTGTTGGAGCCTTTGGGCTTATAAGATCATGTGTTTTACGACTAGGGTTGTAGCCTAGCTATTTATAATAATGATGATAATAAGAAGAATGCTTTGCTTTACAATTGAAGAGCGTCGATCCTTTTTCGTCTTGTGGGAAGAACCTTAGAAGAGAATCTTTTATGTTAGAACTTTTCGACGTTGGCAACTGAAATGAGGTTCTGGGGAATTTCCTTCCATAGTTTCTTTAGCAACTTATGCATATTGGTTAAACGAGTCATTTGTTATAGAAATGAATATTTGCAATAGTATTATCATCACCTTCATCATCATCTCCTACGCCTATTAACGCAAAGAGCCTCAATTAGATTTCGCCAGTCGTCTCCATCTTGAGCTTTTAATGCAATACTTCTCCACTCTTCATCTCACACTTCACACTTCATAGTCCTCAGCCATGTAGACCTGGGCCTTCCAACTCTTCTAGAGCATTGTGGAGCCCAGTTAAATTTCCCCAAATTTTTTGAACTGGTGAAAAAAAACAATCTCCTGTTTGTGGACCAAATGCTTCTGTTGTAAGAGTCAGCCAACATTTCTTTAAGTCAGGGTCTAAAATGCATCTCGTCACAATAGGAAAAATTTGATTATAGGAAAACACTATATTTAAGGTACAATGGAATAGGCATTGAACCTAAAATGACTAATGATATCAATTTCGTTTCAGGGGCGAAACTTTTGGACACAAGTAATACCGGCCATTCTGTCTACGTCAACAAAGTCAGCAAGTGAGAGTCAAGGTTTAGAAGACAGTTTTTGCAAATGAAAGTATGTGTGAAAGCATTTGCAAAGATTTGTGGTAGTTTTGGGAACAACAAATATTTCTTTATAATCAGCCCTAAAACCACGAATAATGTGCTACTTATTGTAATAAATTCATGTTATATTACTGTTAGTAAGATGCTATTTATGGTTCATGTTGTGTTTGTCAAGACAACTTAAAAATGTTTTTTTTTTTTTTAATACAATCAAGAACAACCTAAAGAAACTCATCCTTAAATTCCGTAGCTTAAATAGATACTCTATTTATATGGAAACCAATTGCAGAATATCGGTAAATTAAAGTTTCATTAAAATTAAAAAAAAAAAAAAAAAAAAAACATTTTGGATATGTATATATAATAAATACCCTAGAAAAATCTTGATATTTGAGTTTTACACTGAAATCTGCAGACAACAGAATCTAAGGAAGTGGGTACATAGAGTGTAATGACTTATGAAGAGAAGGTAAGTATCTGTAAACGGGTTGGTTTACTTAGAACTAAAAAAACTAAAAAGGAAGAATATTTGTAGAAGCGTAATATCAAAATGTGAATATTCAAGGTCCACAATTATTCTAGTGACAGATGTGTGTGCGTTGTATATGCGCGAATTTCATCTATGGAGCAAATACAAGTGAGGGTGTTATACAGACATTGGAAAAGATCAGTAAAATACATCACTTGGATGAGGGATTTCGATGAATAGAAACCACGGTCTATACCTATAGTCCATTTCTTTTAGCGATGCATATTTGCACCGACTCGCGGCGGTGCCCTTTTAGCTCGGAAAAGTTTCCTGATCGCTGATTGGTTAGAATTATCTTGTCCAACCAATCAGCGATCCGGAAACTTTTCCGAGCTAAAAGGGCACCGCTGCGAGTCGGTGCAAATATGCATCGCTAAAAGAAATGGACTATAGACTGTGGTAGAAACTACTGGAGTGAGGAAGAGTGTAAGGACTTATGAAGAGGAGGTAGGTATCTGAGAAAAAGGTTGGTTTACTTAGAACTAAAAAGGGTAATAGGGAAGAATATTTAGAGATATGTATCATCAAAATGTGGTAAATAAAGGTCAACAAGTCTAGTGACAGATGTGTTAATGTGTTCTCTCTGTGGAGTAAAAACTGGTCAAGGTATTGTACAGACAGTGCAGAAGATCAGTGAAGTACATCAATAGACACTATAAGAGAGGGGAGAAAAGTGGAGTTCCACAGAGTCAATTATTCAAGTAGAGAGAAAAGCTGAGTTTTGTCACTAGATGGCATCACACGAGTGAAAGCAATGCCTACATTTTGAATTGAATCTTGGTTCATAGTAGAGACGTTGCCACTTCTACATAAACCTAATTAATATGTTTTGTACTCTCACTGCGTAGTTTTAAAAGGTACTATAAAACAATAATGAGATTTTGTCCTCCATAACACTCCAGTCACCCAGTAACAGTTTAATTAAAGACCGTTTACGACTTGCTTCACAACTTATTCTTACAGTACAAACCAATGTCTTTAGAGTACAAACAATATGGAAAATCGTAAGCAATATTTATGATAAAAAAGAAACAAATCAAACCAGAAATAGTATGTGTATGACTTTGTAGGGGTTGTTATGGCCTAATGGTAACGTCTCTGCCTGGTGATCGCCAGACTGGGGTTCGAGCTCAAACTGGTTAGTTCCCTTGGTTTACTGCAACCTCACCATCCTTAAAGATAGGTAGAGGGTGGTTTGGGGGAGCCTATAGGTCTTCCTACTGAGTCATCAGCAGCCATTGCCTGGCCATCCCTGATCCTAGCTTGGGTGGAAAGAGATCTTTAGATGGTCAGACTCTTGGACACTGTCCTGTTTGCTAGGGTAATGTCACTGTCCTTTGCCTCTGCCATTTTTGAGTGGCCTTTTAAACCTTTGAAATGATTTCCACTCAGGTATACTATCCATTCCGTGTCATCTTTTTGCTCTATCAGACCATCTATATATAATCTGAGTTAAATCTTTGTGATGTCAGGGAGCTGGAATAATGGTGCTTTCTCAGAAAAAGAGAAGTATTGGTAAAATGATTAAAAAAAAGAATTGGAAATCAACCTACGGGTGTCA
>NC_090754.1:44925473-44930473 GCF_036898095.1 Palaemon carinicauda | reverse complement strand
ATTATTATTATTATTATTATTATTATTATTATTATTATTAGCCAAGCTACAACCCTAGTTGGAAAAGCAAGATGCTATAAGCCCAAGGGCGCCAACAGGGAAAATTAGCCCAGTGAGGAAAGGAAATAAAGAAATAGAAAAATGATGAACAAATTAACAATAAATCATTCTGAAACTGTTTTCATACAATTTAAAAACTAAGGCAATTACAAAGTTTATTCTGTAATTTATTTTAGAATTGATACCACTAGCACAGAAAATTACCTCTGTCCAGTTTAAGTACCAACGGTACTTAGTAATGAAATATTTAGAAAGCTTTGTTTCTCACCCTCTCTTCCTCCTGTTTTGATCCATCCAGGTGCAGTCTCAGTTAGCGTCGTAGTTCCTGCAGAGGGCGTTAGTGTGACGGCTACAGCAAGAGTACAAATTACTAGGACACGCTTCAGGGCACTCATGATGAACCTAGGAATCCGAATAGGAGACCCACAGCTTCTTTCAGGTAAGTGGGTATAAATCTCTAGAAAAAAGTTCTGGAAGGAGCATTTCAGAGATGTTAATACTTTCAGTAAAGGTTATTTACTGTGAATTAAATTCTATTAAGTTGGTGATGAAATGAAAAACTTTAGTAATTCATCCGCTGTTTATCATCGGAATATATAGCTAGAAAAACAGTCCTGGAAGGATAATTTCAGAGACATTAATCCTTTCAGTAAAGGTTATTTAATGTAAATTGAATTGTATTATGTTGGTGATAAAATTAAAAACTTGTAATTCCTCCGCTGTTCAGCGTTTCGCATATATTTGTATTTTTCGTATAACTTATCTTATTCTAAGCTACATAACATTCCATTATCGTCGTTTTATCTGTGTTGATTTTTAACCAAGAGTTTAACCTTATTTGTACCACAATCAGCATTTGGGACTAATTAGGAAATGGGTTCCTTGAATAACCTGTAAATTTAATTACAGTGGAAAAGGTGTCATCTACAGGTCGGTCTCTCTCAAAAGGGCACCTTTGGCTTTCATTAGATTTCCTAAGTTTATTTACTTGAAGGACGATTTATGATAGTTTTCTTCGTAGCTTGTGGCGATGGCATTTCGATAGTTCATCAAGTATTCAGAGCATAACTATGCTATAAACGGTTTCAGATAAGTTGGCTTGTTAATTCCGGTACACATCACTGGACGTAAAGAGATTTCTGCTTTATATTGTAGTAGCTAACTCTGAAACTGTTTGGAATGCTCTTTATAAAAAAAAGAAAAAGAAAATTTTCTGAGCTTGTAAGCTACGCGAGCTAAAGTATTTAGATTAATTACTCAAAATTTTAAGGAAATATTTTTTTCCTATATAGAAGTGTATCAAAATTAATGAAGCCTACAGTGCAATTTTAACAGGTAAGGCTGTGCTTAGCAAAAGAAAAACTGTTGGTAACTCGCAGGTAAAATAGCTAAACTTGTAAACATGGGACCAGAAGCATGTTTAATTTTACGAAATGCTATTAAGCAATTAAAGATAATTTTCCATTCGGCACTTCATAAAATCAATAAAAAAAAGGGCTTCTGATCACGTGTTTACAAACTCAATGACCGTTATACGGGCAGCGTTGCCAACAGAATCTCTTGCTAAACAGCGTTACCTGCTCCAATAGAAAGCTATCAGATGTCAGCTTTGCTGCCATTGAAATGTACTGCAATCAGTTAGGCCAACTTGAGCACTTACATCTGGAATGGTTCTTGTTTATTACTATGAATTCTGTCGCTGTATCACTGAGGGAATATTTGCAGACATTTTGATTTATAGTCATACGGTTTAGGCCTACTCTAGAGATAAGACTGTAACGCTCAAGTGGACGTATAGAACATACATAGTTTTTGTCTTATAATTTTCTTAATGTCATTAACTGTCATTCTCAGGTTTGTGCTTTCTTATTGCAAAATACTCGCCAAATACCTCTCCGTGTATATATATATATATATATATATATATATATATATATAAAAATATATATATATATATATATATATATATATATATATATATATATATATATATATATATATATATATATATATATTTGCTGATCTGTTTGCCTATGATTTTCAGGTACAGGTTCATTTAGTTTTTAGAGATAGCTAAGGCCTCTTACGGGTTTTTTTCTGTCTCTGTCGAAGGATTTTGGCAAGCGTCTCTCATTTTGCTTTAGATATTTGAATTGAAATTAAGTCTCGTTAGGACAGGGTAAGATAAGAGTACGGCAGTCTAAGGATACGGCTCCTAGGTTAGGTTAGGTGGAGAACCTTAGGTTAGGTTGGTTAGGTTAGGTAGGAAACATTCGGTTAGGTGATGTTCTTGTGTCGGTAAAATGTGGTTTTTCACTCTGTCCCAACAAACTGCAAAGGCTCCTATTTTTGTTTTAATTAAAAAAAATATTTAGTAACTTAAATCTTTTAATCGTCACGAACTTTCGTTACGCGTGTTTGAAAGTTTTCCACCTATGGGAGATAGCCTCTTTGGAAGCGTATGAGTTAATTATGCTTCTAGGTAGTAGATTAGTCAATGCACCAGCCACCCGTTGTGATACTATCGCTATGTTATGGGGTCCTTTGACTGTCCAGACAGTAATACATTGGATCCTTCTCTCTGGTTACGGTTCATTTTCCCCTTGCCTAAACATACACACCGAATAGTCTGGCCTATTTTTTTTTACATATTCTCCTCTGTTCTCTTACACCTGACAACACTGAGATTACCAAACAATTCTTCACCCAAGGGGTTACTGCTCAGTAATTGTTCAGTGGCCCCTTTCTTCCTGGTAAGGGTAGAAGAGACTCTTTAGCTGTGATAAGCAGCTTTTCTAGGAGGACACTCCAAACCATTGTTCTCTAGTCTTGGGTAGTGCCATAGCCTCTGTACCATGGTCTTCCACTTTCTTGGATTAGAGTTCTCTTGCTTGAGGGTATACTCGGGGACTCTTGTCTTATTTCTCTTCCTCTTGTCAAAGTTTTTATAGTTTATATAAGATATATCTATTTTAATGTTACTGTTCTTAAAATATTTTATTTTTCCTTGTATCCTTTCCTCACTGGGCTGTTTTCCCTGTTGGAGCCCCCGGGCTTGTAGCATTCTGCTTTTCCCACTAGGGTTGTAGCTTTGCAATTAATAATAATAATAATAATAATAATAGCCAGAGATCTTACGTGTGCTGTATTGAGACAGAAAACATTTTCCTGTATTCATTCTGTATTTTCTCACTCATGAGATTGATTCTAACACAATGAAAAACTTTTTCTAAAGCCTTTTCTGTTCTTCATTCCAAATTTAGGTTAAACGAATATCAGTTTCTCACTGGACGAAATAATGTTTGAAGGGAGATGTTTGGTTTTCCATCCCGACTTTTTGTTACATTTCGTTTGAATTATGAATTTAGGAAAAATAATTTGGTCCCATGCACATCTGTTAATGATAGCATTGTGTTAGTGAACTGCTTGGCACCTGTGGCTTGGCAGGACATGAAGCAGAAATGCCGTTTGAGAAGTGTTTTTCTATTAAATATATTTCTACTGCTGTAAGTTTGCCTCTATTGAAGTACTTCTCTCTATCTTATAATAAGAGTGGCTTTTAGCTTTATTCTTCCATACGAGATCTTTTTGAAATAATATTCAATTTTAAGTTAACGGCAAATCTTGTCATAGAAAACTAGTTTTTGATCCCGTTTTCTTTGACTCAGATCATGTAAATGAAGGGGATCCTAGCCTAACCTGAGTTATGCCCCTGTCACACATTTGCGATTCTAGGACGTGCAATACATAACGTACTGCCGAAAGTTTGTTGATTACGATAAATCCCCATCAATCATAATCTAACGTTAGATTAGCCAAGTTTGCTGACGTAAAAGAAGTGATAGAGGAAGTTTATATACCGTTAAAACCTACGTGTCCGGCCCGCCAATTGTCATTTTCTTGTGATTGTAAGCTACATAGATTTGACATACTGGCATCCTCACTGATTAAAAAAAAATCGTAAGACGTGCCATGCAATAGGTAGTGTGACAAAAAAAGTCTATTTAGCAACGCTGCCTCGTGCATGAAGCCAAGCAGTGTTTGCGGGCAAGCAGCAGCCAAACGGCGATATATCGAAATATGATATTGAGAAAAAAAATAACTGGTTGGTTGTAATGGTAATAAATGCTTACTCAGGCATTATCTGCATTCCTTTAAATTACCCATTTGAGTCTTAAAATGAAATTATGTAACGTGAAGTATTTTATAGAAATTCTTTGGAGAAATTTTCATCCTTTATTGGGAAAATAATCTAGGTCTATGTCAAGTTACCCTGAAAAAGTAATACAAACATGAACGCATTGCGCCATCGCTCTCTCTCTCTCTCTCTCTCTCTCTCTCTCTCTCTCTCTCTCTCTCTCTCTCTCTCTCTCTCTCTCTCTCTCTCTCTGCTTGTACCTACATTTCCTTCGTTTATTTTGCTCGGAATGGATTAGTTTCATCCCATCGGTCTATAATACTTAGACCAAAGTAGCTCAACCGTGAATTAGACAGTTGAGCTTACCAGCTGCTTCCCTACACGCCGAACCCCATCTTGGGTTATGTTATGTTGAGAAGTAATGTGAAATAGAATTTTTTCCAGTTATTATTATTATTATTATTATTACTATTATTAGCTAAGCTAAAACCCTGATTGGGAAAGCAGAATGATAAGCCCAGGGAAAATAGCCCAATGAGGAAAGAAAACAAGGAAAAATAAAATATATCAAGAACAGTAACAACGTTAAAATAAATATTTCCTATATAAAATCTAAAAACTTTAACAAAACAAGATGAAAAGAAATTAGATCGAAAAGTGTGCCTGAGTGTACCCACAAGCAAGAGAGTTCTAACCCAAGACAGTGGAACAGAAGCTAAGGCACTGCCCAAGACTAGAGAACAATGGTTTGATTTTGGAGTGTCCTCCCAGAAGAGCTACTTACCATAGCTAAAGAGCCTCT
>NC_090754.1:44905473-44922973 GCF_036898095.1 Palaemon carinicauda | reverse complement strand
CAAGACTGATAAGTTACACGGCTAAACATGTAAAGCCAGAGTATAGATATTGCCAGAAACCTTAATACGGGGCAATCTATAGACAATGGTCATATCAAAGGGAAGTTCACTATTGTTTGTATATATGAGAGCATATTCATATTATCATAGTACACTGAAATTATTGTAGCGTTTAATCGTTATAGTAACGTGAAAGGAGTTTCTTGGTATTGTTATTATTATCATCATCATCATCTATGTTACAACCCTAGTTGGAAAAGAATGATATAAGCCCAATGGCTTCAACAGGAAAAATAGCCCCAGTGAGGAAAGAAACTAGGAAATAAATAAACAAGACAAGTAATGAACAATTAAAATAAAATATCTTAAGAACGGCAACATTAGATTAGATCTTTTATATTTACCGTGAGCACTTAAAAAAACAAGAGGAAGAGAAATAAGATAGTGTGACAGAGTTTACATGGTTTATAAAAGCTTGCTGGACACATTATATGACATTTTGTACACTTGTAATGTCCTTACTGAGGGATGAGCAACTACAGGCTCTAAATAACTATGGCCAAGTTTGGTATTACTTTCGTCACTACACCAAAGAAGGTGTACTGCAAGCATTAATTAAGTTTTTTTTTTAGCGTTCCTTGGGCACTAGCTGTACCTATTTTTTTTCCCTTTCATATTTGCCTTCGCCAAATTCATCGTTTATTCATTTGTTTGTAAGCAACGTTACACAAAAAACTACTGTACCAATTTTGACCAAACTTGGTAGTCATGTTGAGAATGACCCAACGATGAATCTATAACATTTTGGATGAAGTACATCAAAGTATTATAGTCCATTTCTTTTAGCGAGGCAGATTTGCACCGACTCGCAGCGGTTCCCTTTTTAGCTCGGAAAAGTTTCCTGATCACTGATTGGTTGGACGAGATAATGCTAACCAATCAGCGACCAGGAAACTTTTCCGAGCTAAAAGGGCACCGCTGCCAGTCGGTGCAAATCTGCCTCGCTAAAAGAAATGGACTATAGTACGCAGCAGTGCTTTGAAAAAAATCGCAATGTTAAGTAAATGAAAAATATTTTGTTAGTATATTTTTTGTTTATGAGCAACATTACCAAAAACTTCGGAAACAATTTCAACGACACGGTGGACATGTGTGGTATGACCCAAGGACAAATCCATTAACTTTTGAAGAAAATACATCGTAGTAAAAGTACACAGTGGAGTTAGGAGCAAAATAAGACTGCTTGGTGTGGCGAAGGTATGCTCTCTACTCAGTGCCCTTTTATAGTTACCTCTGTTCCTTCCTCCTTTCTTCCATCATCCTGTCTAACCTCCTTAACTTAATGTTGCACCTCGCGGCTGAATGGCTGAAGAAAATACATCGTAGTAAAAGTACGCAGTGGAGTTAAGAGCCAAATAAGACTGCTTGGTGTGGCGAAGGTATGCTCTCTACTCAGTGCCCTTCTATAGTTACCTCTGTTCCTTCCTCCTTTCTTCCATCATCCTGTCTAACCTCCTTAACTTAATGCTGCACCTCGCGGCTGAATGGCCTCCGCAGCCCCAACACCTGGTCCTATTGCCTAATAAAGTTAAATCCAATATAAGCGACTGTCCTTAGAAGAGAATTAATATGCTTTAAATACATCTTTCCCTTACGATTAATCTGGGATAGAACCAGACCCTATGCAAAGAACTTTCATAACCTCGTTACTGATAATGGTGCGCGTGCAAGTTAAGCCATTTATTCGGCCCTCTACTCTCCACAAACTCCTGAACCTTCTCTATGGTAATGAGACTTTGCATAGCATGATAAGTATACTTTTAAATTGCCCAACCATTAATAAGGAAAAAGAAAGGAACCCGATAACTGTATATGTATTCCATTATGTTATTAATTGAATTTTTTATTTTTTTTAGATATCGGGTCAAGTTTTCATTTACTCGAAGGGTTCCTTTTGATTAAAATTATTTACGCATTTTGATACGCTTTTCATCACAGTAGAAAGGAGACTGAAGATTATAGTAATGATAGCAAATTTCCATTGCGTGCAAAGCGTATGTTGTGATTCTCATATGGGACAGTGAAAGAGATGGAAATGAGATGTGTGAATTACCAAAGAGAGGAGAACACGCGATGGTAGACTTTCCTTTTCAAAGAAATTGTACCGGAGGACGAAAGGTTATGAGAATATGCAGGCTGAGATGGGACAAATGGAGATGGTTCTAACATAGTTTCTCGTATTCTTTGATTATCGTTTCACTAAATTCTGGGTTTTTACAAATGCGCCATCTTACTAGTTTTTCATCTATGAACATAACACTGGAATTAGTGTTTCACCTAGGAAGCGAAGTCGGTGGATCCATAAGTTTTTCTCATTATGAGCTGTGGTGGCCTATTGGAAATGTCCCTGCTTGGGATCTGCCGGACAGGGGTTCGAGTTCCGCTCAAGCTCAATAGTCTCTTGTTGTGTTTGCAACATTATCATCCTTGTGAGCTAAGGAGGGCGGTTAGGTGAGCCAATAGGTGTACCTGCTGAGTCATCAGCAGCCAATGCCTGGTCTTCCCTAGTCCTAGCTTGGTTGGAGAGGGCTCTTGGGTGCTGATCATAGTTATATATGGTCAGGCTTAAAGGCATTGTCCTGCTAGCTATGTCATTACCAGTGTCTTGCCTCTGCCATTCAAGAGCGCCCTTTAAATCTCTCCCAAGTTATTTGCGATAAAGATTATTCTAAAGGGTTGAAACTATGAAAAGGATTGTTGTTACCACATCAACATACCTTTGTCTATAGTCTAATTTTTTTTTTAATTAGGCGCATTTGCACCGACTCGCAGCGGGGCCCTTTTAGCTCTGAAAAGTTTCCTGCTATCTGATTGGTTAGAATTATCTAGTCCAACCAATCAGCTATCAGGAAACTTTTCCGAGGGTAAAGGGCGCTTCTGCGAATCCGTGCAAATCTGCCTCACTAAAAAGAATTGACTATAGCTGTGTTGTAAGTTATAGACTTTATAAAACTATTTTTGAACACAAACGAACTTCAAACCAGGAAAACCTTTCGTTCCTTAAATACAAAACCAAATTGTTCTTGGTAAACTATACATCTTTATTCTTCACTGAAGATACTTTGACATGTCCTACTTTGAAACTTGAAATCTAGTGTTAGGACCTGATATCCGTAAGGTCTACAACAGGTCCTGTTGAGTTTGGAAATTATACTGATGCTGAAACTGTTGAGGGCCCAATTTGGCAAATTTTGCATCCGAAATCACCATTTTAAACCGAAATGATCACGTGAAATTTCAGCTCTAACTGGGAACCCTATGGGCAAAGAATGTTATAAAGCCTGTATTTTCTACTGTTTAATCGGGTATCTGGTATTATTATAATTATTATTATTATTATTATTATTATTATTATTATTATTATAAGCTAAGCTACAACCCTGTATATATATATATATATATATATATATATATATATATATATATATATATATATATATATATTATATATTATATATTATATTATATTATATTAGATATTTATTTGTATTTGATTAGATTATATTATATACACATATATATATATATATATATATATATATATATATATATATATATATATATATATATAATATAGTGTGTGTGAGGTGGGGTGGTTTGTGTTTAAGTGTCTTTGTATGTGCGTATATATTATGCAAAACATTATTCAAAGCTGTAGCAATATACGTTGTAGTAAGAGCGTCTTATCATGGCAAGAAGGAAATGTCTCAGATGCCATTTGTGAAAAGTCTCATGGGTCTTGATATATTATCTATCCAATGTAGGTACTTTCATAAAACGTTACATCTGGTGGTTATGCATTTTATATATTTATGAATGTGTATATATATATATATATATATATATATATATATATATATATATGTATATATATATATTTATTATTTATATATAATTACTAAGCTACAGCCCTAGTTGGAAAAATAGAATGCAAATAAACCTAAGGGCTCCAAAAGGGACAATAACCCAATAAGGAAAGGAAATAAGAAAATAAACTGCAAGTTATTTATTCTGTATTTCCCTGTTTCCGTAAGTCTGTGTGCTTGCTATGCACTGATTTATGTCTCTCTCTCTCTCTCTCTCTCTCTCTCTCTCTCTCTCTCTCTCTCTCTCTCTCTCTCTCTCTCTAATCATAGAGCCTTGTTTTCAAACTGGGCTCTCTCTCTCTCTCTCTCTCTCTCTCTCTCTCTCTCTCTCTCTCTCTCTCTCTCTCTCTCTCTCTCTCTCTCTAATCATAGAGCCTTGTTTCCAAACTGGGCCTCTCTCTCTCTCTCTCTCTCTCTCTCTCTCTCTCTCTCTCTCTCTCTCTCTCTCTCTCTCTCTCTCTCTCTCTAATCATAGAGCCTTGTTTTCAAACTGGGCCTCTCTCTCTCTCTCTCTCTCTCTCTCTCTCTCTCTCTCTCTCTCTCTCTCTCTCTCTCTCTCTCTCTCTCTCTAATCATAGAGCCTTGTTTTCAAACTGGGCCTCTCTCTCTCTCTCTCTCTCTCTCTCTCTCTCTCTCTCTCTCTCTCTCTCTCTCTCTCATCATAGAGCCTTGTTTTCAAACTGGGGCAGAAAACTGGGACAGGTGTGATTTTGGAAGTATTTCTCATTACCTGTTATGGTAATCTTAACTACAAAGGTCTGACAGTTGTAGAACGATTGATTGGCAGTTATTATTATTATTATTATTATTATTATTATTATTATTATTATTATTATTATTAATATTGTTATTATTATTGTTATTATTATTATTATTATTATTATTGTTATTATTGTTATCATTGTTATTATTATTATCATTATTGTTATTATTATTGTCATTATTGTTATTATTATTATCATTATTATCATTATTGTTAGGCATGCTGCAACCCCAGTTGGAAATACAATATTCTTAATATTATTATTATTAGCTTAGGTACAACCCCAGTTGGAAAAGCAGGATGCTTTTAGTGCAAGGGCTCTAATGGAAAAATAGCCCCCTGCCCCTGGGGAATGGAAATAAGGAAATAAACTAATAGAGAACTAATGAACAATTACAAAACTCTTTAAGAACAATAACATTAAAATATATATTTTATATTTAAATTATAAAAAGAGAATTATGTGAGCCTGTTATTACACTTATTGTATGGTACCAGTGTAGTTTCTAAGGTCAATAGACCAGCTGTGCCAAGAGGATCTTATATCTTTGCATTCATTGAAGGTCACCCATTCGCATGTCGACCAGATGAGAGTTTCAGTCTTTTATGTCGATGGAAGAGACACGCGAATGACCTTACCTAGACAAAATGTGAAAGAGAAGGGAAGAGGTGGGCTCTTTAGCTCCTCTTCATTGACCGAAAAGAGCAGATATCTCGGGAAACGAGAAGCGAGGGAGTTTATTGTAACTAGATTTATCGGCTCAATATTCGGCCCTATTACAATTTCAGATGAGTTTCTTATGGGTCTGGGCCCAATCTCTCCTTTTGTTTTGTATCTTGGCGTCAAGATACACGTCATCGATTTCAGCCGGATACACCAGACAGATGAGCTTGAAATCGCTGATACATCAAGAGTAAAATAATGCGTGGTTTTTCTTGTAGATCATATTACGAGATTTCTTTTTTTCTTCGAGTTTTCTTGGGATGGTTTGGAAGGGGGAATGTGAATTAGGTTTTATATATTGGGGCAAATTTACAATGCGGAGAGTATCCTGGGAAAGTGTCGAAATAGATATCGCCAATTAATTTTCGCACGAAACAGTCATCACTAAAAAAAAGAAAAATAAAAAAAAATAATTACTTGAATGATTTGGAAGGGAGAATAGAAATAAAGATGTTATATATTTGGACAGCTATACAATACTGAGAGTGCCTAACAAATTGTCAAAGTTGATATTGCCCGTTAGTTTTAGCACGAAACAATCCTTACTAAAATTCAATGTGAAAATAAGTATTATGTCCTCCACACTCTAAGCTGGAGGATTTTTGCATGTGAGAGTGTGTGTGGACAACTTGGAAGGAGTCCTGTATTCATTATTAATATGTATAATATGTCAATGAAAATTCATACGGAGTCATTTTGTGCCCTGGTCCATTTTTATATGTCTGAACACTTTCTCCCACAAAACCACGAATATCCATTAGCTTGTCATAATGGGGAGCATTGAATATTTGATGAGAATCCTAAGTAGAGATCGTACCTCCGCTCAGGGCACTTACAACATTAATGAATTATCTGTTACCGACGAATGCCACGCTGATTTAGAATTTGCGGTGCTGTGTCAAATGGTACATTAAAATGAATCCCATGGTACTTTTTATTACTTTTGAGCATTCGGCCGCCAAAGGGGAGGATGAAATAAAGCAAATTAGTGCCATGTCCCCTGTGACTTGGGAGATGGGGAAGTAGGACTAAATACAAGTGTTTTGGAAATTGAATTTTTCCAAGTCTGTGATTTAGGTTGTAAAAACTCATATTTATGGTGGCCATGTAATGCCTCTCTTAATTGTTCTCCGCAAAAGCCAGTCTAATGGCTGGTAACACAAAGGATTTAAAATTTATTTTTATTTTTATTTTCCCTCAAACTTAGCTTGTGAAAGAAGCAAATAGATGGACCGAGACTGTATTCTGAAGCAGATGTTCAGAAATTGCTATCATAGATCTGTTGTCATTCAACGTTTTCAGTATTACACAGCAAACCACGATAGAAAAATTATAGTAATTGAATGATTTTGTAAAGAAAATTAAGTAGGAATAAGATATTTCCCTAAATGAAAATTTTGGCTTGGGTAGTTTTTGTCTCGTAATTGGACAGCATTTGAAACATTTGTTTGGGCTTAAGTGCATAGCTCCATCTTATTGATTATGTAAAGATATTCATTAAGTTACATACTTTGTAAAATTCATTTAATTTACCTTGCTTATTTGCAAGTTTAAATAAATGTTCATGTACATTCAGATTAATACCCAAGGATATATTTCCTTTAATTACATATTTTTGCATAAATCTAAATATAAAGTTTAAATAACTTAGTCTGAAAAATTCTTAAAAGATGACAAAGTTTGGAAATTGACTTGAATGATCAAGGGTAAAATGTGTTGATCACCATTATAAACACTGTTAAAGCAATGGAGTGATCCCAGACACAAATGGGTCATTGTACTAATAGAGCGAAGCACCTCATTCATTTCATTGATAACCGTGAAGTCATTGACCTATTCTCTCAATTATCTAACTTAGATTGTACAAAATGAATTGACCTCGGTCAGAGTCGTAAAGGGAATGGATATTAATGGCAAATTTATATTTTCGGAGCGTTTATTAAGTTGATAGAGTACCAGCTGAGGTTGTTGAGAAGTCTCAGGAACTTGAAAAAAAAGCAAGTATACAGAATTGTACATTTGTTTATTATTAATGCGAAGACCTCGATGGAGATTAGATTGAGGTACTAACCAACTCCACGACTGAAATTGATATAGATCTGTTTCAGCCTACACTCACATACATACACACACACACACACACACACACACACACACACACATATATATATATATATATATATATATATATAAATAATTGTGTGTGTCTGTACGCACACATATATATATATATATATATATATATATATATATATATATATATATATATATATATATATATATATTCTGTATGATTATGTATTTGGAAGTATATATAATTTTTTTAGCCTAGATAATACAAAACCCTAAAACACACATACAGTACATATACACACATATATACATACACATATGTGTATATATATATATTTATATATATATATATATATATATATATATATATATATATATATATATAAATAATTGTATGTTAGCTTATGAAAAAACCTTAAGCACTCAATCCGTTGGGCTTATAGCATGGTAGAGGAGTTTGGTTAAAGTTACCACGGTGTATAATGTTAAGAATCCCACCACGAGAGGGAGGTCCTCTTCAGGTATTTCCCATTTAGATCCAAGTCTGGTAGTGATAAACGTTTCTAATAAGACAGTGAATTGCGAAATTAAGAGATCATAATATACGGTAATTAGTTACTTGTATTTGAGTGGGATTATATGTTTCTTCTCCGATTAGAGAAAATAATTTCTCGCATTTTCGATTTCATACTAATGAATCGAAATTACTTTAACGACGCGGACGCACTTTACAGTTCACCATTTCTTGTTTTTTTAATACCAGTTTTACGTTATCAAAAGGGGTTAATTACTTCATGATATGCATTACATCTAATTACTGCCCTGTCAGTTTAGTAATGAGTTGATGACTTGCTCATCAGCTGATTGTGACAGTAATATATAGTGAGGCTCATGAATATGAATTGAAATTTAATTCTATTTGCTGTTTAATATTGATATTTACGTATTTAATATTCATTTCTTGCATCCCAATTGAACCAGCAGTAGACTTGACATTCAACATTATTAATTATATATCTTGGTTAAATCAAACGTCTTATTTATTGAGTTTTGAATCCTAGGTAGAAAAGGTAATGATTTAAGAATTACGTACCTCATATGGTACATACTCGTAATTAACTGAAGATACCTGTGATGTATTGATTTTTTTTATTATACACGTGTATGTATAGGTGTATATACATTTGCAAATATACTTTTCTATTACTTTATTTGTGGGTTTTATTATTATTATTATTATTATTATTATTATTATTATTATTATATACTGTATATATGTATATATATGTATATATATACATGTGTGTGTATGTGTGTAATGTCTACAATATATATATATATATATATATATATATATATATATATATAAGTAAATTTCTAAAAATCAGGAATGTGCAATATCCGAGAGGTCGAAAAAGTAACAGAGAAAACACTTTCCTAAAGTATAGCGGAAAATCCTGAGAAGTGGACAGAGATGATAATCGTAACATTACTTCATTGTTTAGTTTATTTCATTTAACTGAAAAGAGATAGATTGATTTAAAATTTTCTGTTATCATGACATCCAAGGTCATTAACGCTGACTCAAAGAATGGCTGCTTATATAAGATTTTACCAGAATAATGCTCATGTGTTTCTCGAGTTTGATTTTTAGAGAACTACATTTAAATAAGAAACCATAATCTCCTATTAATGAAAACTATTTCCGATGATTTGCTCATCACTTTCATTAGTGGGGTTACTTCAACGTTGTGAAAGGGTTTGTGTATCGCCATGATCAGCAAAGCTGTATTAGTCAGGGCCACCCATACTTGGTTGGTTTGCTGCGAGCTATCAGACGAAAATCTCCCACCATCATCAATTTGCAGTCGCCTGCAGACATGACTAAGAACATTTCTGATGAATTTGTCCTGCAGTGGACTAATGACAGCTGCATATGTTGTTTGTTACCGTTGTTGTTGTTGTTGTTGTTGTTGTTTTCACAAACATTGTTAAAACTCAACAGATTAGAGAGTTTAGAAGGCATTACAAAACTTGTGCAGTTAAGTTATTATTTCAAATCTCGAATTGCCAACTTTATTAAAATAAGATTTTTGGCCGTATTCATGTAAGCGTTGTTATGAATAAAAAGACAGTAGGCGACCCATCCAGACACACCGAAGCCCTCAAATACCGAGAGGGAACTGAACCCATAAAAGCAAAATTTCTGGATATGTCGTGACCATAAAGGCAGATGTAGACGTAAACGCAGGTCTGCGAATATGTTCGTCTTGTGACTGCCGGTATCGCTCTCATATTATGCAAATGTGCCAAGCCAGGTCAGGTCTCTGTTGTGGTATGTTGCTCGCAGGAACACGGCTGTAACAGAGCTACAAATACAAGGGGATTTTTTTTATTCGTTGAAAATATGCTAATTTTGTAACTTTAACTTGAAAAGGAAAACTGCAAGAGGTTTGAATGGGATTGCGATTAAAGGGAAAAATTTTATGATGGTTATGGTGGTTTTTTTTTTTTTTAAGACGCTAAAAGAATGTCTTCCTTGTTGCTGTCCAGCCTCTTAATTGTGGGTACCGAATGGACTCCTAAGCCCCAGTGCAGGGCCTTTGGTCCACATTCAAAATCATAAGTCAAATTGAGGAGGAGCCATTCTTATGTTTCTGCCTGTTCACAAATATAGCTTTATGATTATTCAGCTAACTGCAGTTTCCTTGTAGCTGGTCAAGGTCAATAGAGGACAAAGCTTTTCATGTGTTAAATTTAAAAGGTTTAAAAGGGAGCTCATGAATGGTAGAGGCAAGGGTCAGTGACATTTCCCAGAAAGCAGGACACTGCTCTAGAGACTTAACCATATTACATACGGTCAGCGTTCAAGCCCCCTCTCCCCCTCTCTTCTGGTGAACCAGGCAATGGCTACTGATGACTCAGCAGGTAGACCTACTGGCTCTCCCAAACCGACTATTCTTAACTCACAAGGATGGTAAGGGTGCAGCCACTAAAGGACTAACGAGTTTGAGCGGAACTCGAACCCCAGTCTGACGAATACCAGGCAGGGACGATTCCAATAGACAGTGGAGTAGTTTTATGAGTGGCTCAAATTTCTCAATCACAGCACTAAGGACACTGATGGCAATGCTTGCATTTTACTTTTGTATAAGCATGTGTTTAACAGGTGCAGTTTTTTGGACTGGGGCCAAACAATTCAATAATCACAAATCAATGAAAAGGTACGAACATACAAAATATATACATGCATATGCAAAATTACATTATAGTTATTTTGATGACAAAGTTAATGGCATGTTATTTATGTTTAGACGTATGTCGAGGATAATAACAAACAAAAATAGATGGCAGGTCAGCTGTGTTTTTATCATTTACGATAGATTTATTTCATTTAGACAATGTACATTTAGGTTCTGCTGTTTGTCATTATTGTTCATATAGTAATATAGTGCTTAATCATATACATGATAATTCAGTTTTAATTTATTTCAACCAAATTAAATTCAAGGTCGACTAGAAAGTACATTTCCCACTAAATCAAACCTCCATGATCCATGGTCAAAATTTTTTTTCTTTTTAATAATCTAACCGCCTACAATACATCCTGGTTAAAGTTTCATGCTTGTAACATAGTCGTCTTTAATCTACCGGGCAGTGGTGTATTCTATCGTAAAACTCCGTTAGTTGCAAGATTAATTTTTATAAATATATTTTATCTTTACTAAAATGGCTAGCTTTTCTTATAGATTAAATGAAATTTGTATCCCTTCACAACCTCTTTTATTATGATATTCCACAATCTTACATTCGTATATGAAAAGAATAATGAAGCAGTTTATGGTCATATATAAAAAAAGGTTTATTAATTGATTTACAATTAAGTCAATCGGTGGCGATTCTGGAAAACAATACCAGTTCTAGTTTTCTCAAAATGTTTTCTTTTACTTTTCTCTTTTCTCTTTCCTCTTCACCATCTGTGAATGACGACGAAGCAAAGGACGTGAGAGAAACCACAGCTTATTGCACGTGTCTCGGAAGTCACACAGCTCTTCTGTCCTGGTACCTTACATCAATCGCCCAATAATAGTACAATGCACTTCCCTGCATTCAGCTTTCAAGAGCGTTGCATATTGATTAGGTCTCTCTCTCTCTCTCTCTCTCTCTCTCTCTCTCTCTCTCTCTCTCTCTCTCTCTCTCTCTCATGAAGGAGGTTAACCAAGATAGGCAAAGGATGCGCACAAGTACCTGAGGTGTTTTTTTTTTTTCATTGAAGTTTATGGTACATTCAATAAGTTTCTCTTTTCAGGGAACGTTGAAAAAGGGCATAATAAACTTTCAATTTAATAGTGGAGCTTCTATTTATTACTTAATACTTTTGCAAGACTTCAAATCTGATGGTTTTAACCTTTCATTCATTCATTAGTTTCTATTTTCAATTGGCTTTCTGTTTAAGTACACCGATGAAGTAATTAATTTTCTGAAATCAATGTTAACATTACTGAGAGAGAGAGAGAGAGAGAGAGAGAGAGAGAGAGAGAGAGAGAGAGAGAGAGAGCTTTACATTCATTCTTAGAATCAACAAGGGATCTTTTATCAATAACCCATCTCTGGGGATGTTGGGATTCTAAGCCAGTGCACATGAACCCGATAAACAGACATGCAAATTACTTCAGATTTACCACCAGGGGGGTTCTGCATATCGATGAATTCCAGCCTGAGCCTCTGCATTTGATTTAAAGGGATGTTACAAACGGATGCAGTCGTGCGTGCGCAAGCTCAGAGGGACAGGGACACTTGCCATGCGGTTTTGTTGGGCAGACTTCGATGCGATATTTGCTCTTGTTGCTGGATTTTCAGTTGACATAATAATGCCATGGCTATTAAATGGGAGTTAGTTGAGGCATAGATATTGAATTATTAGTATTATTATTACTTGCTAACTACAACCCTAGTTGGAAAGTAGGATGCTATAAGCCTAGGGGCTCCTTCAGTGAAAATAGCCTAGTGAAGAAATGAAAGAAGCAAAAATAAAGTATTCTAAGAACATTAAAAACATTAGAATTAATATATCCTATATAAACTATCAAAACTCTAACAAAACAAGAGGAAGAGAAATAAGATATGTGCCGAAGTATACCCTCAAACAAGAGAACTCCAACCCAAGACAGTGGAAGACCATGGTACAGAGGCTATGGCATTACCCAAGACTAGAGAACAATGGTTTGATTTTGGAGTGTGGTTCTCCTAGAAGAGCTGCTTACCATAGCTAAAGAGTCTCTTCTACTCTTACCAAGAGGAAAATAGCCACTGAACAATTACAGTGCAGTAGTTAACCCCTTTGGTGAAGAAGAATTGTTTGGTAATCTCAGTGTTGTCAGGTGTGTGTGGACAGAAGAGAATCTGTAAAGAATAAGCCAAATTATTCGGTGTATGTGTTGACTAAAGGAAAATGAACCGTAACCAGAGAGATAGATCCAATGCAGTACTGTGGCCAGTCAAAGGACTCCATAACTCTCTAGCGGTAGTATCTCCACGGGTGGCTGGTGCCCTGGCCAACCTACTACCTACCACCTAGTACCTAGTTAGTTGAAGCATTATCGGTATTCTAAATATACTTTTGTACCGAGACGTCAAAAATGACGTCTAAATATTTAGATGGATATGCACGCACAGTTTGAACTCTTCCCACCCCTCCCCATTTCATAACTACAACCCGCTGGTTCGGCAATTTGTGGGAGTGTGTGATGTCTGTGTAGTACTTCTCCGGGCATCCCCTCTCACCAAGGTATGACTACTTTTTCTCCCCACTGAGCGTGGACTATATATATATATTATATATATTATATATATTATATATATATATTATATATATTATGTATATATATACATATATATATATATATATATAATATATTATATATATATATATATATATATATATATATATATATATATATATATATATATATATATATATATATACTCAGTTACTTACTCTTTAATATATACGGAGGATCCTATACAAAAGTCAATTTACATGTTAACGTACATTGATTTATCATCAGTTCGACAGCATCATAACAAATTATTAAGGAATATTGTATCAAATGCTTATGCAACACAATGAAATATTTTCCTTTTTACATTTAAGGAATGAGTATCTTGCTTCCCTTAAGTCCTGTTATGAATGTGGATAATATTTTGATTATAAAATTCTGTGGCAGACATAAACTCTCATTTGTATTTGTATTTTAGCACAATCTAATCATAAATAATGCCGTTTTGACAGTATTCTTGCCACCATGGGTAAGAAACAGGAAGATGGTAGAAAGACACCATGTGTTTGTTAATTACTTCAGTACTCACATAAGGTGGTGGAAACTAAGACTTATTACCAGGGCTTCAGAGCTATCAATTATGCTTGTGAATTAAGGGATAGTCAAATCATAAATAAGGCTACATGCAAGTTTGATAATTGTTTAGACGTAGTAGTAACTAATTTCCAGTTAAGATGGTGTTCCAACTGTCAGATAATGCTTTAATATCGTTTGTAATGATGACTGAGAATGCTGTCTCAGATGCGTTTTAGTCCTATAAGGCTCATTACTGCATTGGATTCTGTAAGTTTCATTCCGACTGTGATCAGGTTGTGGAATGATTTTCCAAAAGTCCCGGTCCTTATTTATCTTATACAATTTTAGAATGATTCTTCTTTTAAGGCATATTTTTCATTTCGCTTCTGCTGTACACTGGTCTGCTTTTCTCATTGTGTCCCCAAGGCCAGCGGAATTCCGCTTACCCTTTTATGGTTGCAATTTGGCTTGTAACAATAGTAACTGAGTCGTTAATCTAAGTAGTTAGCGTCGCCAGAGGATTAAGAATGAATCATGATTCATTCATTTACGTATTGGTATTCTTTGGTCCCTTATTGTTTTCAATATCTTATCGGCCCCCTATTTTTTTTATATTTAAGTTTTTTACATGGACCTTCATTTAATTTCATCAGTTATAATTAATATAATTACTATAAATAAGTTAAGAGACCATTGAGGCATATTGAAAGTTTCTTAGATGTCTATTTGAAGGATTTCTAAGTGTTAAAAGGTATATATCAAATCGGGTAACTGTTGGAGCCGTTGTACCGGTAGATTGGAAGAGACCATCTGGAGCAGTGGTTCCCAATCTTTTTTCTGTCATTTCCCCCCTGCACCCAGTTCAACCATCCAGATTTCCCCCCTTCATGCCCCACCCAGCCCTCATGCCCACTCGCCTGCCTCAGAAATGGGCATGGCACTCCAATTTTCCCCTTGAATATCATGTCTTTGAGAACTGATATGATCATATCACAATTGAATGGCTAACAACAAATAGCCGCACGTACTATGAGGACATTTTTAGCTTGTTTTAGTTAGTAGGTAGTATAATTATTTCCTCCCTGGAAGCTTCAAATTTCCCCCAGGTTGGGAACCACTGATCTGGAGCGTATGAAAATGGACTGGTAGGAAAAAAAAGGGACAAAAGGACGCTGCAAAGGAACTTCATTACCGATTATAGTGTGTGCTGCAAGGTACACTGTAGGCAGTAGCAGAATTAATAGAGTACTCTATTAATCCTGGGCAGTAGTACCTAGGTAAATGCTTATCCGATTAAATGTATCGGTCTTAATTATAGACTAGTCCCTACCGTAACCAGACGCAACCTTATATGCTTTTAAAACTAATCATCACAGATTGATTTTTTGTTTGTTTGTCGAGATTCAAGGTTATTAGAGCTCATTTTATTCTAGCGTTTAGACGGACGCTTTTCCTACAAGTTTAAAGGGATTTCAGTCCTTGCTGTTTTGTAAATAAACCATCTTGCATTGGTGTGCATGAAGGGAGTGTGTCCATTAGCTTTCTGTTAGTGTTTTTGTCAGAAATATCTTAAGGTTGTTAATGTTTATAAAGATTTTGTTTAATTAAAATTGTTCATCCAGCTGTACATCAGTGTGTGTTATGCCTTCGTTGTTTAGTCTTCAAACTTATTGTCGGCGCATTATAGATTTAGCTGCAAGGTTGGGTGATGATTTTCCACCCTCTTGTCTGCGTACTTGATGCCTACCTGGTCATCTCAGTACCAACTCGGATGAAGGCATTTCCGATATTGGTTTAGCGGACTATTATGCACAGATGTGCATGGCTGTCGCTCTGTCTCTTTGTTTTGGTCACACTTCCATTGTCATAGCAATTCATCCAACACTTCGGCATTGTAATTCTCGCCTGTATCTTGTCATTAGAGTTTATCCTACTCCGTCGTGGAGAGAATTTCTGTCTAAATTGGTAATCGGTGTATCACGATGTATAGATGTACACGAGGGAAGACTTTTTATTTTTATTTTATTTTTATATTTATTTTATTTTTCCCAGTTCTGCTGCTAAACATGTGTTTATTAAGCAAAATATGATTTTGTAGTGCAAAGTTATGTAGATTTTTTTAATAATTTTAAAGATAACGTTTGAAGAAGTCGAAGTTCTTCCAGTTACTACAAAGAGTTCTACATTTTTTTTTCACTTTGATTGTGGCTTTCATTGAAGTTCTTTCAGATTGCGCTAAGACTTTTTAATTTTTTTTCTTTTACCTGGCCTGTAATCTGAAAATTGTGGCCATCGTGTGCATCTTTTTTCTCAGATTGTTATAAGAATGTATAAGCTTTGAATTTTTTTTTTTTTGTTCTCTAACTTTACATTTATATTTTTAAGAGATAAGTTAATCATAGGTCGAAATGTTTGGTTTGACACCAGGGACAACGTGTATTGCTTTAGCTCAAAATGGCAGATCCATTGGAAATTCTGATTTGTTGGAACAATACTTTCACATTATGAATCCTCTCGCACTTGGCGTTCACCAAAATAAGTCAGGTTATTTAAAAATGAGTGATTTTATCTTTAAACATCATAAATTTCGTACCTATAATTAGAAAGTCTAAATCTCTTGACAATTCTACCCAACAATGTGAGATTACTGTATTAGTTGAAACGCTCGAGAAACAAAAGATGAACAAGTTGAAGTGCAGAGAGAGAGAGAGAGAGAGAGAGAGAGAGAGAGAGAGAGAGAGAGAGAGAGAGAGAGAGAGAGAGAGAGAGAGAGAGAGCAGAGCGGAAAATGATAGCAGCCACCTGCTGGCGACGGCAATGCCTGCAACATATAAATATAATAACACCGATGATCGCAACAACGGCCAGAATTCACAGCCATAACAATGCCATTCCGCTTAAGTTAGCACCTTTCTTTTGCGACGTCTTCTTGCCAAACAAATCGCCGACATTTACGTTAAATTGCCACCGATGTCACGTTGTCTGAAAGAAGCCTCAGAACAGCGACCTACGTAGGTGATGGTCTCTCTCTCTCTCTCTCTCTCTCTCTCTCTCTCTCTCTCTCTCTCTCTCTCTCTCTCTCTCTCTCTCTCTCTCTCTCGTTTAGGACCAAGAATATTTTGTTGCTACAAACTTGCGAAAATGGGAGAGGAAAGTATGTGATCCTTTCACATGATGTCAAGAAAACTTGTGTGTGTGCGCGCGCGCGTGTATGTGTCTGTCTGTCTCACATAAAATGTACTTATTGCAGTATGTCGTCTTGTTAGTATTCACATAAACACGCGTGATTGAATATATGTTTTTAATCATCTGTGCAAATGAAACACCACACATGTAAATTCTGAGATATGTGATCTCGTGTCAGAGCGAAATCGATATTGAAAGGTATTTGTGGCTTAACTGAAATTATGAAAATCACGAGTATTACTGTGCGAGTGAGCCGTTAGGTTGTAAGAGAGGCGAGGTGACTGCAACTAAACTTTATTAAAACACATCGACCTTATTATATACAAGGACTTGCGAGCAAAAACGTCACAAAAGTTCAAACAAAATAAAACATGAGCTAGCGGGCTTATGTAGATTGGTATATTATGAGTGCAGGAAAGAGCGAGTGATAAAATAATAAAGCAAAACCGTTACAGTGCACAAGCGTGTATGA
>NC_090754.1:44885473-44890473 GCF_036898095.1 Palaemon carinicauda | reverse complement strand
TTTATGAAAGATGTATTTTAATGTTATTGTTCTTGAAATATTTTGATTTATTTGTTCATTACTTCTCTTGTAGTTTATTTCCCTTTTTCCTTTACTTGCTGGGCTATTTTTCCCTGTTGGAGACCTGAGCTTATAGCATCTGGGTTTTCCAACTAGGGTTGTAGCCTAGCTAGTAATAATAACTATGATTATTATTTTTAGTTGATGTCCTATATGTTTGTATGTATATGTATGTATTTGTTTATTTGTAGATGTATATGTATATACATACATAAATATATATATATACACACACATATATACACTATATATATATATATATATATATATATATATATATATATATATATATATATATATATATACACAGTATGTATGTATGTATGTATGTATATATATATATATACATATATATATATATATATATATATATATATATATATATATATATATATATATATGCACGTTGGCGCAAATAGTTATATATTAATGAAGTTAGATTTTTGTCAATCACACCCATGAGCTTTTTCTCAAATTCTTTGTTTTCCGCACTAGATAAGGTGGAATCCATTAGGTGTGAAAGTTTTCAGGAGATTAAAGATACTTCTCTGCAGCTTAGATAATTGGAAAACTAAATCAGGGTTCTGTTTCGATACAAACGACGTCTTGTTTGGACTGGTAATGATATTGTAAGCTGATTTTTATGGCGTGTTATGTGATGATTTGTTATTGTGATTGAACTATGAAAGCTATCGTATGGCCTTAGTGAAGTAATTTTTTCTTCTTTTTCTTCTTCTTCTTCTTCTTCTTCTTCTTCTTCTAAGTTTGTATTGTCAAAATATGATAGATCTAATTCAAAGTTGTTGATGATCTTCAGATAATGTAATTTGATTGTTATTACTTCTCTGAGTTTGTTTATTTCCTTATTTCATTCCCTCACTGGGCTATTTTCCCTGAAGGTGCCCTAGGGCTTATAGTAGCATCTTGCTAGACTTACTAGGGTTGTAGCTTAGCTAGTAAAAGTAATAATAATAATATCTTCATTTATTATTATTATTTAAAACTTGCGAGTTCATAAGAAAATACACGGAAATGAATTTAAACTTTTTTGTCATTACGAAACTGTTATTTTAACGATCAAAAAGAATTATTGATAAACAGTAGACTTAATTCTTACTACCCATCTCGAAAGGTCGAAGAATATCATCTATATGTTTATGCTCCATCTAAAGCAGAAGATGGAAATCTGAAAATAGAATATGAATAAACAATAACATGGAATTATTACGTTTTTTTTTTCTTATTATGATGAAAGATGGAACTTTCCTGAAATGAAAGATGTTTACGTAAAACACATTGTTTTTTTTTTTTTTAATTTATTTTTATGTCAGTCCTTATCGGGGTAAGAAAGTAAATAATTATCATCTTCTCGTCACAATTCTGACGATAACTTATTCCTTTTAATTCGTTTATGTACTTTATTATTATTATTGTTGTTGTTGTTATCATTATCATCATGTTATCGTTTATATTATATGACAATCTAATCATTCGACGTTTCTGATATAATTCATGTTATGTAATAATCTATCACTAGATGTAGACATTTTATTTTAATTATAATGTGAAGATTAACAATATTTCCAAGATTAGTCGTGTAGATGTTGAAAACTACCGAGTATATCCAGATGTTTTTTTAAGGCCGGGAAAACTATATCACACAATTTTGATTTCTATAAATATTCCAAAACTTAGTTGCAGAGTTTTATATCTAAGATCATCTCTTTTTAAATATCACTTCAGTGGACTTGGCAGGACGAAGTTATATCTATAAAAAATTATTCACAAAAGTTGTATTTTTGTTACAGTTATTGCTAGAATTAAATGTTTGAGTGTATATGCCAACAAGTGAAGAAGATAGGGAGTTTATTTGAAGGTTGGAATAATTTCCAATGATTTTTTTTCCATAAAATTTTTATCTCTCTCTCTCTCTCTCTCTCTCTCTCTCTCTCTCTCTCTCTCTCTCTCTCTCTCTCTCTCTCTCTCTCTCTCTCTCTCTCTCTCTCTCTCTATTATATATATATATATTTATATATATATTATATATATATTATATATATATATATATATATATAATATATATATATATATATATATATATATATATATATACAGTATATATATATATATATATATATATATATATATATATATATGATATATATTTAGTTAGTGTGTGTATATATTGTTCACACATTTTAGATCTAAAGTAAGAATATATTATTATTATTATTATTATTATTATTATTATTATTATTATTATTGTTGTTGTTGCTAGTAGTTGTAATAATAGATGACGCCTGAAAAGACATAAATTGCAAAGTAAGCTGAACAGAATCTCCAAACGAAGAGAGAGAAAAACTAAGAAATTATAAGCATAAAGGTAAACTGACACATGAATGAATCCTTGTAAAATGAGGTTTCAAGTATACCGTTTACCCTCGCCATTTCCTCGATCACGATTTACATGTCATATTTGATAATATGTGGAATCACGAAATATCTGGAGTCTGTAGATTTGATCAGTCCAGGTTCACACTATTTGCTTGGTTTATGAACCTTCCCATTGGCATAGAATTCACACTTTTCCACCTAAAATAAGTTCATCATATATCTTCTCCACTCGAGTGGCTAACTACTGGACTGTAATTGTCCAGTGGCTGCTCTCCTCTTGTTAAAGCTAGAAGAGACACTTTAGCTATGATAAGCAGCTCTTCTAGTAGATGGACACTCCAAAATCAAACCACTGTTCTCTAGTCGTGGGTAATGACATAACCTCTGTACCATGGTCTTCCACTGTCTTGGGTTAGAAATCCCTTGCTTGATGGTACACCCAGGCACACTATTCTATCCGTTTCCATTTTTCCTTTACTCACTGGTCTGTTATCCTTATTAGAACCCATGGGCTTATAGCATTCTGCTTTTCAAACTAGGGTTGTAGCTTATCTTATAATAATATTAATGGAAATGACGGGTAACGAGAGACTAAAAAAGGCGAGCTTAGAACTCAGAGGTTTACAATAGCGACGATGTTTCTTTTTCTTTCTCTTGATACGAATAAATATTATAAAAGGTAAATACGTTTTCTCTCCCACACATCCATTGTCTTTCAGCACCTCCGCGATTTCTCTTTTCGTCGTGGGGGAAAACACTCGACCAGGAAAACGTTAGAAACATTGCAACGAATGCAGCTGATGCTTGAATCTCAAGCACTACTGGCAGGCGTCTTGAGCCCTGACCTGGTCACAGGTAGCTCTCTTGCGCTTGTTCACTCGTGAAGGAAGATTCTCAAGTTTGGGAACTGGCGTATCGTGATGACACTTGCAGTAGTAAGCCGGGAAGGAATGGATAAGGAGAGGACGTCTAGCAGACGATATTTTCCATGCAAAGAATGGGAAAAAAAATATAGCTGTATTTTTTTTTATTGAAGGAAATGTAACTGTTGTATAGATTTTGGAAAAAAGGTAATTTTCCTGATAATTGAAGAAATTGCGACTGCTTTATAGATTTAGAAGAAAACATAGTTCGTAACTAATGTTTATACTGGAAGAAAATGAAAACATGAAGTAGAGTTTTCTCAAAAAAAATATTCTTTAGTTGAGTTTAGCTTATTTTCTAATAAAAAATGAAAAAAAATATCCATTCTTATAAGAAGGGGAAATGAGTTTAAAACTCGTTTTAGAAAACAAATTCTCTAAGAAATTACATCGTTATGATGGGGTAAGGAGATGACCTGCACGCTTTAAAAATAATGATGAAAAAAAGAGACACGTGTTTGTACCCTGCAAACGCTTCGCATATTATTATTATTATTATTATTATTATTATTATTATTGTTATTTGTTATTTATTATTTAATTATTAATTATTATTATTATTTATTTTATTTATTTTTTATTTATTTTTTATTTATTTATTTAATTAATTATTATTTATTTATTGTTATTTGTTTATTATCATTATTTATTTATTATTATTTTTTATATATTATTATTTATTTTATTATTATTATTTATCATTTATTATTTATTATCTATTATAAGCTAAACTACGACCCTAGTTGGAAAAGCAGGATGTTAAAAGTGCAAGGGCTCCAACAGGGAAAATAGACCAGTGAGGAAAGGAGACAATAATATAAATAAATTACAGGAAAAGTAATGAACAATAAATTTTTTTTATGAATAGTAACACCATTTAATTAGATTTTTCATATATAAACTATAAAAACTTAAATAAAACAATAGCTAGAGAAACATGATAGGATATTGTGCCCGAGTGTACCCTCAAGCAAGAGAACTCGATCCAAAGACAGTGGAAGACCACCATACGGAGGCTATGACACTACCCAGGACTAGAGAACTATGGTTTGATTTTGTAGTGACCTCCCAGAAAAGCTGTGTACCATAGCTACCCTTACCAAGAGGAAAATAGCCGCTGGAGAATTACATTGTTTTACGAAAACATACCCAAAAGAGAAAACGGAATAAAAGGAAATAAAATTTAATTCATGAGCAAACAGCTTGTTATTCATAGCCTATATATTTATTTCACCATTGCCTTGTGCGTTTAGAGTTGATACGGTCTTCTCAATTTACGTTGTTATCATCATCCTTTCATGAAATCTGCTTCCTAATCAGCGTAAATTTTCTCACTCTGGGATTTACCGTTTATGCTGCCTCGTAATCACTAATTAACAATATTATCGAATTACTACTTTAGGATAAGATGATTACCTCCGCCAACGAAGTTGGAAGGAGGTTATGTTTTCGCCCCTGTTTGTGTGTGTTTGTTTGTGAACAGCTTCCTGGCCACAATATTAATCTTAGAGTAATGGAATCTGCAGGGATTAACTTTTATGTAAAAATCTGGAAAGGACTAAATTTTGGGAGATCGAGGTCAAAGGTCACGGTCATGGTCAAGCAAAATATCCAATTTAGGTA
>NC_090754.1:44875473-44882973 GCF_036898095.1 Palaemon carinicauda | reverse complement strand
ATATATATATATATATATATATATATATATATAATATACACAATCTATATATACATGTACTGTATATATATATATATATATATATATATATATATATATATATATATATATATATATATATGTATGTATATGTATGTATGTATGTATGTATGTATAAAAATTCATATACGCTCCTCATGTATACTCACGAATGAGTAGTTTAATATATTTCCTTCAAACGGTACGTTATATAACTTGGTGACACTATAAAGTGCGTTGAGCAATGTTAGTAAATATTTAATATAGAAAGTCTAGAGACGCAAAGTTGAAGTTCATAAAGGGACTGTTGACTCGGCAGTTCGTCTCTAAAGAAGTAGACTGGAATGTATTTGTTGAATATGAAGCTTGAATCTACTGTACTGTATATCTGAAAGAATGGTAAAAAACGCACTTTTTCGACTAGAATTGCTGAAGATTTTGATAATAAATGTGAAGAGGATATTTGGTTGTGTTGACAAAATTACATAAATCAGGGTCATTAAGGTAATGTACAGTTAGGAATTCTTTCAAGAAGAGAATGACTTTAGAAAATTAGATAATAGTTTTAAAGATGATTAGGTCAGCTGGATACTGCTAAATCTTATGAAAGTATTCGCAAAGCTTGTTTATACAGTGAAAGGCAGAAAGGGCATAGACTTATTATACCAGAATCCAAAATAAACCTCTACAATTTTTATTTTCAAATTACATCTACCTAAATAGGGAAATTTTGTATAATACTAATATTTAAACCGATATAATTTTAGAAATATGAACCATAAGGGAAAATCCGTTACGATTTTTATGCAGTTATATCCAACGAACGAAATAAATCCCTGCACTAATAGATATGCAAATATGTCAGTACGCAGACAAGGGGAATTATCGAAGACTTGCCCGTTGTTTTAGTTGTGCCCTTTTAGCGAAAAAGTATAAAAGTTCATCTCTTAATCTCAATGCTGTTAAATGGGCATACTGACTAACTATTTAATTCTGAAGTCTATCCCTGTCCATATTCCAGTTAATCAGAGTATTTTGCGATGGACTTTAGAATAAGCAGCTAAGCTTCAGAGGTTAAGCCTCGCATGTTTTCGCCCCTGGTTAATTGAAATTAATTCTTTTTCCATGGAAGTTTGTTGCAGGTGGAATTGGCTATGGAAATATTTGATCTTGTAATGATAATAGAAAAATTGATCGTCTTTTTGGTTTGATAAAAGAAAAAGAAAAGAAAAAAAAACATGGGTCAGGTAGTAGGTTGGCAAAGGCATCAGCCATCCGTTGAGATAGCATCCTTAAAGAGTTAGTGGGTCCTGTGATTGGCCAGGTAGTTCTATATTGGATCCATTTCTGGTTACGGTTAATTTTCCTTTGCCTACAGGCACACTGAATAGTCTGGCATATTCTTTCTTAATACATTTGTCAATACTTAGATAACCGAAAATTTCTTCATTCAAGAGGTTAACTACTGCATTGTAATTGTTCGGTGGCTACATTTCACTTGGTAAGGGTAGAAGAGATTTTAGCTATGTTAAGCAGTTGTTCTAGGAGAATGACACTCTCAAAATCCACCCATTGTTTCTAATCTTGGCTAGTGTCATAGCCTCTGTACCATGGTCTTCCACTATCTTGGGCTAGAGTTCTCTTGCTGGAGGGTACAATCAGGCATACTATTTTATTTTTTTCCTTATTTCTTTTCCTCGGTTATTTTTCTTGTAGGAGCTCTTGGGCTTATAGCGTCTGAGTTTCCAACTATGGTTGTAGCTTAGCTAGTAATAATAATAATTATATCTCTTAATCTTTTATTTCTATATGTTAACTTGATTTGTTACCCCCCCCCCCCCCAAACATTAATTTCGTACTTTAAGACTAAAAGCGCTTCAATTTTTGGATAGATTCTCTTGGGGGGAAAAAATCTACCTATTTATACTGTGTTAATCTTCATCTATTCAGGCTACATCAACTCTGTACTTGTTGGGCCATCAGTGCAACTCTTGCGGTGCACTGTAGGCATTATTTGAGCGTCTTTGCAGCTTTACTTAAGCCCCTTACCTGTAGCCACTTTATAGTCTTCTACTCTACATCCATTGCGGGTTCCTTCCTTCCACATTGCTGCCCAACCAACATTTTTGAGCTTAAGTGGGGTTTTCCTGCCGATGCTCATTGATAGTGATGTTCTCAAGTAAAATCTATCTATCTATATCTATCTATCTATCTATCTATCTATCTATCTATCTATCTATCTATCTATCTATAGAAAGTAATGAACCACGCTCTCATAAGTTTTGTGTCTGTTGGTGGCCAAACATTTGTTATATCAATTATTAAGTACTCAGAACGTTCACCTAAACATTTAAACATATACTGTGGGTTCAGCTGTGAAGAAAATCACATGCATAAGTAATTAAGATTTTTAAGCATATATATATATACATATATATATATATATATATATATATATATATATATACATATATATATATATATATATATATATATATATATATATATATATATATACACATATATATATAACTATATATATAAATTATATATATATACATATATATATATATAACTATATATATATAACTATATATATATCTATATATAACTATATATATATACATACATACATACACGCACGCACACAGTTTGTCGAAGTCTTTTGTATTGTGGGAAGTGGCCAAGATTTTGAAATTTGATAATTGTCGTCATTTGTAACAATTAAAAGCTATTAGACTATTATATATATATATATATATATATATATATATATATATATATATACTGTATATATATACATATATATATATATATATATATATATATATATATATATACTGTATGTATATATATATATATATATACATATATATATATGTATATATATACTGTGTATATATATACATATATATATATTTCTATACTGTGTATATATATAGTGTATATATATATATGTATATATTATATATTTATGTATATATTATATATATTATATATATAGTATATATATAAAGTAAATTTGCATACAATTGTACAAAATCGTAATTATTCCATGAAATTTTCACTGTTTCCAGTATCGCAACGAAGGCAGTAACGAAAACAAAAGTACATTGTAGCAGGTGCCTGAAACTCCAATAAACAAGAGTTACAGGATTATTGCTCTTGTTTCAATATCGGCCCCAGAAGAATCAAGGAATCATAGATAGCGACCATTCTCTCTCTCTCTCTCTCTCTCTCTCTCTCTCTCTCTCTCTCTCTCTCTCTCTCTCTCTCTCTCTCTCTCTCTCCTCTCTCGTAATTCTAAATTTCATTTCATTTAAGATGAAATTAAGGAAATACGAAACGGAAACACTCTATCTAAAAGTAGTTTATTTTAAAATGCTTGAGGAAAGACTAAAAGTTTATTTTAAAATGCTTGAGGAAAGACAAGTTTATTTTTAAATGCTTGAGGAAAGACTAATACTTTGGGATATCTCTTGCCGAGGTTGTTATCTGTAAGCGTTATTTTCATCACAAACATTGTTATTCATTAACTTTGAATTGTTATGGAATTCAGCAGACATTTTTTCTTGTTAAAAATAACCCCACTCTGAGCCAGCACGGGATTTTTGCTACAGAGCCAGATGTGTTACCAGATGTCGGAATTAAATTCGGAAATCTATATTTACGGAATATATTTTTTACTCTAAATGTAAAACCTTCATGAAAATAATATAAGATTAATTTGGTAATATACTGTCGATAGAAATAACGCGAGATTGATTTGGTAATATTGCTTATGTAACTCGTGTAGCCGAAAACAAGTAGAACCAAAATTTAATATGTGGTCCTTTATAGCTGTTAATGAAAGTCTAGCTTGTAGTTTAGTACTTGTTTACTGTAATCGTTTAAGGATATCTTGGCGTGCTTGTTTTCCGCAGAATAACGCAATGCGTTTGTCTTTTCTTTAAATATAAAGAAACTATCAGAAAGATTAGTCCGCTTCACACGAGCGGTTTGAAACCGTGCGGTTGCGACTGCGTGGTTTAAAAATCAATGTAGATCAATTAGGCCCCTCACACGCTGCGGGAATTAACCGCACGGTTGCGACCGCGTGGTTTAGAAATCAATGCAGACCAATTAGGCTCTTCACACGCTGCGGGAATTAACCGAGCGATTGCGACCGCACGATTTAGAAATCAATATAGAGCAGTTAGGCCCTTCACTTGCTGCGGGAATTAACTGTGCGGCAGAATAACCGGACGGTAGTGATTTCCAAACCGCGTGTCTTGCTACATTATATATTTTATCCTAAGTATTCATATGCTTTGACAACGAGCTTGTAACAAGTCTAGTGCTGCTGTTTCAATTTTAGAATTGATGTGATCCATTTAAGTTTCTTGCCATCGATTGAGCCTAAATTGACTTAACATGTTCTATTTCCGACAAAAAAAAAAGGGAAAAAAACGTGCACACATTTAATTGATCAATTAATCTGGGCTTGTGTTAACCTGAATATTTACATAAAAAATATACGCTTCTATTAAGAAGCGGGAGGCGTAAATTATTCTCTATCTTGACTCATAGCTGTGTCCCTGATAATAAAATTCCCCACCGCGACCGCTCTGTACTGTGTATCATGGTGGAGGTCCAGGATATAATTAGTTTTTCTTAATCTGGTAGAATTTTTAAGTTGTTTGTTAAACTTCATAAGTTCAAACTTGCAGCGAATGTTTTGTTGTCGAACAGGCTGACATTAGTTTCTATTTATAGTTTATATATGAAAGATCTATGTTAGTTTTGTTACTGTTCTTTGTGTGTTTTATTTTGTTTGTTCATTACTTTTCTCATTTAACCTTGGTTATTTCTTTTCCTCACTGGGCTATTTTTCCCTGTTGGGCCGCTTTGTCTTATAGCATCCTGCTTTTCCAAGTAAGGTCATAGCTTAGATGATAATAATATTAATTCAAACTGTTCAGACATCAGTTTGATTTTACTATTCATCCTGCTATTTCTCGTCAGTATTAAGAAGCGTTGTGATGGCTGGGTATACTTACAGGCCTATGGTAAGGCTCATAGCTTGTAATTTACCAGAAAGTGGATTGTCAGTTGAAATCAAAAGGAATATTATTGAATTTATAAAGGAACGAAAGCCTAAATCCCATCTGGATGTCAAGACTTATCAGGGTGAACCTGTTAATATTACTAACAGTAACTGAAAACGATCGCTCTTACATTTTACGTTTCATAACTTTGGAGTGTTACCGTATAGTAATAGGAATAACGTTACTGTTGTAAAATATGAATTAGCTTCCAATCGTAGCTGCTGAATTACACTACACCTGTAATAAGAGGACACTTCATTCCGACAGGTGACATGGATATAAAGAACCTGGTAGCTGCACAAAACAAAGCCATACTTTGTTATACAACCACATGGTACCTAATGTCATGTGATTACCATCTTAAAAGCTGCCGTTTGTCTTAGACAACTGCACTTCGAGGAATGTCTACTGAGGTCTTTCTCTCTTTAAGCTTATAGGGAAAAAGTCAAGTACTCCTCCGATAGTATGAATCTAAGCCCAATTTCGTTAAGATTCGTGGAGATTATCTACAAGGGTAAAGGTTAGCGTATGTAGGATTGGGTTAAATACCTTTTGCATACTCAGTGTTTTACTATTGAATTTCCTGTTTAAATCATTCTTGCATCATCATAACTACTATATTAATATACAGTATTTTTGGAAGCTTTCCTGTCTGCTCTGTTCGCACCATCGTGGGTCACTTATAATTTTCAGGTAATCCTTTTTTCCAATATCTTAGTTTATTTTTTAGCTTTATTGATAACTTGATCCTGTATTTATTTATTCCTATTGCTACAGGTCTCTTGAATATTTCAATTTCATATTCTTTATCTTGTGGTATCCCACAAAAGAGGTATACGATGTTGTCTTCTAGAATGTCATTTCTCTGTTTGATGTTGATCCCAGTCCTAGCTGCTGACACTACACGTTGGACAGGTGCGACAAGTTGTTGCTGTAGCAGGTAGAAAAGTTCTGTCATGATGGGCAAGATCCCATAAAGTTTTTTTTTTCTATAGATAGAAAAATTTAGTGTTTCTTCTCCCACGAACCCAAAGCTCTTATTCCTCTTTTCTCGCCAAAGTAGGAAGGAATTTCTTTTCTCTTTTCAGCATATTATTAATGAATTTGTTTTAAATGCAACAAAATTTACAATATTATCCTGTTATAACTCATATTTATCGTTTGACTGTAGTTATGAAAACTAAGAAAATACCTTAATTTTATTAGGTATATCATGCATTGGATGTTTTCCCTTGAGTTAGAAAACAAAGAAAAATGTTGGAGCCTCTTGGGCACACGGTTTCCCCCCTCTTTTGGAGTTAAAATGTTCAAAGGCCACTCATGATTGGCAGAGGCAAGGGACAGTGCCCTGGACACTGACCATCATTACATATGATCAGCACCCAAGCCCCATCTCCACACAACCTAGGATCAGGGAGGGCCTGACAATGGCTGTTGATGACTTAACCGGTGTAGTAAGATTGCAGACACTAAAACTATCGAGTTTGAGCGAGACTCGAACCCCAGTCTGGCGATCCCCAGGCAGGAACGCTTCCAACAGGTGTGCAGAGCGACGGGTTATCCTGGACTGGCAGTTAAAAAAAAGTATGAAAATGAACTAATTTTAACAGCTCAATCTAGCCAGAGCAATAATTTCCCTTCATCTCGTGTTACAACATTTCAGTTGAGGTACAGAGCCGATTGCTAACCCGATTTTTTTTTTTTTTTTATCTTGAGTGTCTTCGTAACACAATTTTTTTTCCAAAATGATTCGTTTAATAATCAACCTCATTCAACGGCCATGTGTGCAATACTTTTTATGCCAATTAAAAAAGAACTTCCGTGAAAACAAGTATTGTAACTTAGAATCTGCTCTACTTTGCCCCCCTGCTTAAAAAAATGAATTCTAACTTCAAATTGTGAATGAGTAAGATTCAGTGTTTGACTCTCTCTCTCTCTCTCTCTCTCTCTCTCTCTCACTACGATTGTTTTTCTAAATGTCATGCATTTATTTTTACAAGAATCTCTCTCTCTCTCTCTCTCTCTCTCTCTCTCTCACCCTAGCCATAAAAAACTATAGCTTCCTCTTTTTTTTGTTTACAGACCATTTGCTCACATCTCGCCCTTTTTCTCCTTTTTGTAGAGAGTTTGCACAATCTATCAATCGTGTTTTCCCTTCCATTCAGCTCCCTTTCTTGAAAACCTGAAGCTAATGTCGTGTCATTTGGCTTTGCTACTGTATATTCTTTGTCATTCGTTTACCTGTTCCTCCTTTCTTCAAGAAATAAAGATCAATCATATAAATCTGTAATACTATTATGTATATTTTCTATATATCGTCGTGCATTTAATCTTACTAAGATTTCCCCCCCCCCTCTCTCTCTCTCTCTCTCTCTCTCTCTCTCTCTACTATTAT
>NC_090754.1:44857973-44870473 GCF_036898095.1 Palaemon carinicauda | reverse complement strand
GGATGGATAAGTTGGTCCAGATGAAGCTAATAAATGGGGAATGAGTAAACGGAGATTTAAGAATATGTTTTGCATGGAATTAAATACCGAAATGTTAATGAGCATGTTGTTCAAGATGAGGCCTGTGTGGTAACGTCCCTGACTGGTGATTGCCAGATTGGGGTTCGAGTCCCATTCAAACACGTTACTACTTCTGGTCTCTGCATCCTCACCATCCTTATGAGCTAAGGATAGGGGTGTTTGGGGGAGCCTATAGGTCTATCTTCTGAGTCATCAGCAGCCATTCCCTAGCTCTCCTTGGCCCCAGCTTGGGTGGAGAGAGGGCGTGGGTGCTGATCATATGTACAGTATATATGGTCAGTCTCTAGGTCATTGCCCTGTTTAGTAGGGCTATGTCACTGTGCCTTTCCTCTGCCACTCATGTGTGGCCTTTAAACCTTTAAAAGGTGTGTATTAAGAAAGGGAGCAAGGTGAATAGAGACTAGTGGGATTTGAAAATATGTTCAACGTGAAAGTAAATGCTGAGAAAATAATAATGAACTTGTGAATTTCAGAGTAAAAGATACAAATTGAAATACGCTCTGAATGGAATACAGAACTGAATCGTTGGAGTATTTTGTATCAGTGGATAGAAGTGAAGCAGAGCTGGATGACGCAAGAGTGAAATCATAGTCAAGTTAGACAATGTTTGTGAAAGTGATTGAAGATAATAGAGGTTGAGGACTGGAAAGACGCCAGTAGTAGATGAGACTACAATAAAAATGTCGAGGTATGGAAGAAAATTGTTATCCAGAGACGACCAGGTTGAGTAAAGTATGTCTGGATAAGTGAAAGGTTCTGATTGATTGGGTGACAGGAATAATTGCGCTCCTTTATAAAGGTACAGGCGATGGAGAAAAATGAGTTTGATAGGGACAAAGAATTTTTTGGTTCACTAGGGAAGGTGTATGGTAGGTTTTCAGCATAAACTAAGCTAAAGAATTGATAGGGTAAGAACATTGTGCGTTTATAAAAGATAAGAGTATGTGTGGATCAATTGTTTGTTATGGAACAGTTTAGTGAAAAAGCTAGAAGCTGTATATAGCATACATAATTTAAGAGAAAGCTTTTGACAGGTATGAAAAAGGTAGTTTGCAAGGTTTTGAGAATGCACAGTATAGAAGATAAATTGTTGAGAGTAATAAGTTTTTTATGGTGGAACTAAAGCATGAACTAGAAAAGGCTTGGGGAGGGACGGATTTTGGGTTAAAAGTGGGACTGAAACTAGGTTGTGGTGTATGCCTGAGGGTGTTTTAATATATTAAGGCTGGAGTGACATGAAAAGTAAGAGAAATGATAGTAGGGATGTAGCAAATTAATAATTGTCATATTTTTCATAAGTTATATAAAGGATATAGGAAATTAAATTCTATCGTATGACAACTGTTTTACTTTTATTTGTTCATAAAATAGACATTTGTTTGTCCCCTAGCAAAAATGAAATTAAATTTGACATTAACAGTTACCCCTTCCATCTTTAGTCTGTTTACCTTTTCGTAAGAATCTCGGTCATACATAGTTTGTCATCGCAACCCGTCTAGAACTTTTGATCAGACATTTAGTTGGTAGAAAAGGAGACCATCATGTATAAATGTGATTTTAAGGGAGATCATTCGTCTGGCCATCGAATATTTGTTACATCCACCTTTTCATTGCATCTCTTACAGGGTTGAAGGGATTTTCGTTAAATTTGGTACATTGGTGGCCCGCCATGCTTAGGTTGGCATGAATGAGGCTCTTGGGTCTGTGATTATCAGTGTATGACATATTACCTTGGCTTTGCAACTTTTCCTGCGCAACTATTAAGGTACCAGTCAAGCTTGGTATCATGATAAACCAAATCTTAATTAAACTTTGTACAGAGAAAACCAGGCATAGATTTGCATTAGAATGAGATGATCTGTCTACTAGTTTACCCGTATGTCTCTCATTTACATTGTAAATGGAATTCCTGATTGGTTATAAGGATTTCAGTCTAGACGTGGTTAAGGGACGTCATTCTTTTTGTCATCCAGCTTCCTTATTTACCTTTTCATTGTAACTTCTAAACCATTGAAGGGATTTCAGTAAAAATGATAACAAAGTTAGATCATTATGCAGAGACGTGTCTCAAGGGAAATTATCCATTTATGTGTTTGTAAGCCTGTCTATTAGTGTCTCGCATAACTCGGTATAAATTCTATACGGTTGTTGGAGTTTGTCAAACTTGGTATGTAGTAGAGAGTGATATAAAGATTTGCATAAGGGGAGATGGTTCATATTTGTTCGTTAGTGTGTATATAACACACATCTTCAACTCCTTTAGATGGTTGGTTAAAGGGACTTTAGTCAAATCTGTTACAAAGCAAATGGTGTCGTAGCCAGTGATTTTAGGCTTCTGGAAGCGTTGTAAATGTTGTAAGAGATGTCTGAGGAAAGAACTGCCAGTGGTTTGAGCATTCAAGAAGCGTTGTTAACGTTATAGAGGGCATGCAAATAGGATTTTTTTTGCACAGGTTTAAAAATAAGATTTTGTTTTTTAATCTCGTAAAATCAATGATATATATAGTATAATTTTTTTTTTATTAAAAATTATTGAATTTCAACGTCTTTTAATTTGGACTATTATGGCAAGATGTGCATGAAGGGGCATGGTTTATTTATCAAAGCGATTTACTGTCTCAGTATATCTGTCAAACTTACCTTACTACAAGAACTCCTACATTGTAGAAGTTACTCGAGACATACTTGGCATAGTAGGCAGTCAGGCATGCATATGTGTTTTGTGGTATGAGGTATGTTAATTTTTTTTTAATGGTAAACCACAATAGTTAGGAGGACATGATAGGATATTTTTTGTTTGTCTGATTTCATTGATTGTAACGGTCTCGTTGAAATGTTGGTCGTGGTTTTGTAGAGGTCATGTGTATCTTTAGTAATGCTCAAAGAAAGCAAGTTTTTTTTAACAAGTGGTATATCTAGAATATTATTTTACCTAAATAAATTTTTATTAGTGGACTAGTTTCAGTCAAGGCAATTTTGGTAATCTGAGTCTGCCCCTTTTCCAAATTGTCTTTGTGTCTACTAGTAGTTCAGAGTAACTACTGATGGTGTTTCTAGTATGGGTAGAGGCATTTTATTTCGTTTTCCTTGTATCCTGATAAATTTGCAATTTTTAGTCTTTAAATGTGTTTTAGTGGCTTGTAAAATTAAGGAAATGGAATATGTAAATGAGGTAGCAAATCAAGGATGTTGCTATCTTTAATATATATGTATAGAACAGTAATTGATGTAGTCAACTGGATTGAAAATTTAACAAACTATTGAATACCCTAACTTGTTTTTATATTACTTTCTGTTCCAGTCTCTTTCTAATTTTGTCAGAAAACTTGATATTCCTAAAGGTTCCAATATCTCCAGAGATGATGGTATCAATGTCACAGGTTCCAAATCTTATGTTACGCCGTTACTGGAATGGTATTTTGTTTTGGATATAGGCAGCCTCTCAAGATCTTCATTTATTATTATTATTATTATTATTATTATTATTATTATTCTTACTTGCTAAGCTACAACCCTAGTTGGAAAAAGAGGATGTTATAAGCCCAATGGCTCCAACTGGAAAAATAGCCCAGTGAGGAAAGGAAACAAGGAAAGATAAACTATTTGAAGAAGAGTAACATTAAGATAAATATTTCCTTTAGAATCTATAAAAACTTTAACAAAACAAGAGAAAAACAAGTTAGATAGAATAGTGTGCTCGAGTGTACCCTCAAGCAAGAGAACTCTAACCCAAGACAGTGGAAGACCATGTACAGTGGTAATGGGACTACCCAAGACTAGAGAACAATGGTTTGATTTTGGAGTGTCCCTCTCCTAGAAGAGTTACATAGATATGGTTGTTCGGAATTGTGTTTTCTATTTTTCCTATCAAGACCTTTTGCTGTATCTATTAGTGTCTGGTCTTCATATTGTGAAGGTGTGCTACAATGTCATGCTACCCAGAGGCAGAGACCTTCAATTAGAGAGTGGGGTTCCCTTGGTGTATGGGACCGGAAAAGCAGCCATCAAAGTAAGTAAAGTAAGTAAACCTGGAGCTTTGTCGGTGCTGTTGCCTTTGAGTCTTACCGGTATGCAGTACAGAACTTTAAGGTCCATATACTATTGCAGCTGACGTATAAATTAGTTTTGGTTATACATTGAAGTTTATATAGATTAAGCAATGTTGGTAATTCTATCAGCCTTGTATCTTCTATTCCCCCACACCCTTTCCTTTCTGGCATTTCCCTTTTTACGTCGAGGTTGGTAGACTATGTTGATTAAAGTGGTTCGCTAAGTAATTGATGACCTCAAATGTTTAGATAGTACCGTGTTGATTTGCGGATTAACACAACAGATTGTAGTACTGCTTCACTTGTGAAATACTGCCAATCAGTTAATTAATATTTATGGCCTTTCCTCTAATGTTTTAATATTCTCTTAATCCTTTCTCAGAAATGCAAGCATTAAGAAGCTTTTTTTATTCTTTTTAAATTTTACACAATAATTACTTCATTTTTCTTTCATAATGTTGTGATTTTGTGAAAATGCAAACACACGTGATGCTTATGTTTTGGATATTGATTCTCCAATTTTTTGTCCATTGTAGTTTTATAACTTACAATTTTGTTTTATGCTTTCTGTTGCTTTTGAAATAACAAATACTCAATTGATTTGTCTGTCTTCTTGCCATAAGTCCTTGTAATCTGTATTTATGAGACTGGACGATGTGTTGAGGATTTCTCTGCTTCAAGGATTGACCGTCATGATAAAACGTTTTAAAAAGTTATTCAAGAAATATTAGTTAATTAGTTCCAGACCCACATAACCATGGAGACACGATTTTGTCTTATATTTTTTGGCGGAATATTTTCTATTTCATCACCTTTTTCAGCCAATATTTTTGCAGCTCGCCCATTCATTTTCATTTAATAATTCATTCTTGTATCACTTTAAGGTAAAGGTGTCTTATTTCAGTTGTAGTTTCATCAGAATAGATGCTCACCAGAACGACAGCCGTGCCAGCCAGCCCCCCTCCCCCCCCCTGTGGTGCCCAACCACAGCAGTATCCTCCCCAGTAAACAATTTAAATTCATGGTCCTGGGTTGCGATCGATCTGCCGCCATGCGAATGGTAGGCGAACACGCTATCACTGTACTAGTCTGGAGACCAAGGTTGGCACATTTTTATGTGATTAATGCTATGTTCCCAAGACCCTTGCTAAGGTATGGTTTTATTTCGTTTGCTCCGACTTTATGTTGGCTGCTGTCAGAACATCGTGGGATATTTGAAGACTTAGATTTAGTAGGAATTATGGATATGACTGTTCATATCTTTCTTAGTTCCCTTTTCTATTAAGGGAAGGCTTTTTTTTCACAAGGAACGGTTAATCTAGGCCTACTGACCATCTCCAACCTAATGCTATTATAGCTGTCTTCCTTGCAGAATATTAAATTTTTCCTGAGTTATCTACCAACCTGATCTTCAGATAACTTTTTAAGTTTACACTCGCATTTTCATCAACCCTCTTTTATTTCTTATATTAGTGTTTAAAGAGTTACAAAGTCTCTGGAGATAAGAAAATTATAGAGGTCTGATGGCAAATCTTCTTGAATTTATTTATGAATTTACGAATAAAGTTTATTCGTTATTCTGGAAGCAAACAATTCATGTCTTGTTTTCCCCACAAAGGTGACTTTACTTCTTACCTTCTATATATATCAACATATTCCCATTTACTTTTACTATATCTGAAACCTTTGAGTCTACTTACCATTCAAGTTTTTAAACACTATGTATTCTTAATGTTTAGTTTGTGTGTGTAAGGAAGATCGGCTAGTTATATCCTATCCTATATGTTTTTGGTCCTCGTTCAGATATCTTTATATAAGTAAATCTTTGAGGCTCTTAATGGGTTGTCATGAGGCTATGCCTATGATTTCAAATCTGTCTCTTTGAATGTTCGTACTGATGAGTCGGCCATAACTGAATGGATGAATTGATTAAAAAGATAATTATAACACCTAACTGATTATGTGTTGCACCTCAACTCCAATAAGAAAATAACCAAGTCTGAATTGTCAAGTTTGGTCAGTCTTCTAACCTTTTGAATTCTGGTCTTCCTCTGTATTCCCTGAATTATTTAACATTACAGTGACCTAGCCTGGTTCAAACTGCCGTGTCCAGGAATAGATGTAAATTTACAAAAATCTTGTTATATGAATGTATACTCGTATAACATATAAGAGTCGTAAACGTATATAGCAAGATCAAGGGGAAAAAAATGTTATACCCTCACTAGATAACAGAAAACAAAAGTAACTCTGGTAAGATTTCTCCGTATTTCCTCTGGAGATTTACCATTCCAGGCCGTCCCAAGAACAAGAGTATAATAGTGAGACATCGGACTCAGAGGGGTTGGCCAATACGGTTTGGGGAGACTTACCAAGGGAAAGGGGGATTGGCACTGGGGCGGGGGTACTATGGGGCTTGTCCTGGGTAGAGGAGGACTGTCCAGCTTTATCCTCTTGTCCTGCTGTGCGCGTGTCGTTTCCCGAAGCAGCTGATCTCCTATTGAACGTCAGTATAAACTTTCTTCCTCCTAAGTGAGGTATCTATTTCCTCAGGATTCTCTTATCTTGACTCTCCTCCTCTTGTACGCCGCCGCCTTTGTCTCTTCTCTTTTTTTTTCTTTCCTTTTATTGGACGTAGGTAGTGATTTATTCCAAAGTCTTTTGTTTTGTTATTTTTTTCAATAAATTTAGTATCTCTTTGGGAGGTGGTTTGTGAAGTATGACTATATTTTGTTAATTACCAGGGTTTGATAATTTAGGTGTTTTATTTTATAAGCGCTGATTCTTCTAAAGAGATATGCACGTGTATATATATATATATATATATATATATATATATATATATATATATATATATATATATATACGTATATATTGCACAAATTAAGTGATCATTATATTAAAACCTTTTAACTAGTATATATATATATATATATATATATATATATATATATATATATATATATATATATATATATATATATATATATATATATATATATATAGCATAACGTATGTTATAATTAAATTCAAAGCTTCCAACTATGCTGTACCATTTATATGCCGACTGACGTTTCCTTTATCTTTTTTCCGTAACTAGTGCATCAAAGTTACATCTTTTGAAAAGAGGGAATTAAACTCCAGCATGTACGCTTTAACAAGAAAAAATATGCATAAAATAAAATAAAGTTAGAGAAATTTCTTATTGAGACCAACCATCCACAATGCTTTACTACACGAATCTTAAAAAGACAATCTTCACTAGCGCCACAAGTACAGTAGTAGTTTATCAATAAATTAGTTTTTTTTTAGTTTTACAATTACATCACATGTTATATTAGTGAAAATTTTACGAAATTTTATTGTTAATTCTACGTCAGTCTTTAGATTTGTTTTGCTAGGAAAAAACAAATAGAATTTAAAGTTTAGTTGGGTCACAATTTCTTATTTCTCTTTCTCTGTAACCATATTCATATGGACCTCAAAATCCGTCTATTTCTTTAAAACATTCTCTTCCTTGTTTATTCACCTTTAACACTACACTGTCTAGATCTGCCCTTTCATTTACACTAAAATAAGGTCATTTCTTTTTAGTGGGGTGAATTTGCATTTACTCACTATTTATTGTGGCGCAAGTTACATTTACCCTATCTATAATGTGGAGGAAGTTGCAGTTACCCACTTTTCTACTGCGAAGTTGCACTTAACCACTTTTCTAATGTGAAGTTGCATTTACCCACCTTTTTAATGTGAAGTTGCATTTACCCACCTTTTTAATGTGAAGTTGCATTTACCCACCTTTTTTAATGTGAAGTTGCATTTACCCACCTTTTTAATGTGAAGTTGCATTTACCCACTTTTCTAATGTGAGGTTGCATTTACCCACCTTTTTAATGTGAAGTTGCATTTACCCACCTTTTTAATGTGAAGTTGCATTTACCCACCTTTTTAATGTGAAGTTGCATTTACCCACCTTTTTAATGTGAAGTTGCATTTACCCACCTTTTTAATGTGAAGTTGCATTTACCCACCTTTTTAATGTGAAGTTGCGTTTACCCACTTTTCTAATATAGAGTGAAGTAACAACTGCGCAATTTTCTCATTTGGCGTGGCAATTGAGATACTTCTATTGTGAAGGGAAATTGGAATTGCCCCTTTTTTCACTGTTAAGAGTGAAGTAACTGCTATCTTGATTAGAGATCTGGAACAAAATAATACGTAGGGTAGTGTGTGACTGTATAGTAAAAGGCTGAAGATTTTATTGATAATTAAATCATGCCTCATGATCTTGATCAACATCACTTTTGTATTGGCAGCCCTGTACTTGATTATTCCAAGATTATTTGCAGCATACATACATTGCTCCCAGTCTCCATGTTTATTTTTAGAGATGATATTGATACAGAAAACTAAATTTCTGACTTTATTTTTAAGGGCTGCTTTTCTTGTTCTATACTGCATGAGAATACTACTCTCTACAGAACCTTCGCATTCATTATTTTTCGCATTCATTTTATCATACATTCCCAGACACACAACATTTCACACAGCATATTGCACGTTTATTGTCAAATCCTCATTATCGAAGCACTTAGAAAACAAGGTCCAACATTGTTTGAATAGTTACGTAGGGCTTTTATTTTAACTAATAGCTTCCATTGCCCCATTAATGGTAATTATAAACTTTCTTAGGCATCAGCAGGAAACTTCCAGTACCATTTCCATTGATTTTAGTTCTGTTTTAGTGGTAGTCGATCGTTACCTAGAGTATCAAGTTCACTTTCTGTTGACGTGTCACAACGTCACGCACACTTTATCACCGTGTGGACGGACCCTGTGTTTTCTTTTATTGTAATTCTGTGGAACAGTCTCCCGGACTCTCTTATGGATGTCGTTGTTCGCGAGTTTAAGAGGCTTTAATGCTCTCCTAAAGTGTCATGCCCCTGTGGTGGCTCTTTATGTATCCATCTCTCTATTTCTTTATTGTAATTCTCTTATCTGTGTTTTTGCTCGTTTTACGCAGTTGCCCTGTATGCTTTGATTACATGTATTGTTTCCGACGTATTTTGGACTTCATCTCCCTTATACGATGGAGTTGGAAGACCCAGGCCTACATGGCTGAGGACTGAAGCGTGAAGTTGGAGGTGATGAATGGAGAAGTATTGAATTAAAAGCTAAAGACAGAGACGACTGGCGAAATCTAACCTAGGCCCTTTGCGTCAATAGGCGTAGGAGGAGGAGGAGATGATGATGATGATGATGATGATATAATAGAACAAGTGCCTGACTATTTCTGGTCACGCTCAGCTCTTCCCGGTCCATCTGGTAGGGAGGAGTCAAAACCTGTTGAGGGGGACGCGTATTTGTACATATATAATTAAATATTTAGTCATCATTTTTGACGGATCGTGTACACTAGTTGATAATAATACGGAACCTGTTTCTGATATTGTAATACCTCTGCGAATTAATACAAATGCATATCCTAGTTGTCAAGGGGACGATGAAGGAAGAGTGAACAAGACCAGGTAAGAAACCAAAATTTTTTGAGTAATGAACGTACCTCTTATATAGGTGATAAAAGTAAAGGTGTCATCAGGATAGATGATCCCCAGAACGTCAGCCGGGCTAGCCCAACGACAGCACCGGCCTCCCCAGTAATCAGCTTCAACTCACGGTCCCGGCCTGGGATCGTTCTGCTGCCATGCGAATGCTAGGCAAACACGTTACCACTGTACCATTATTCTGTTGTTATTCAGATACTTACACGTCGTGGGCATGCTCTCGATTTTTGCATTTATCTATCATTTATAGCAAATTTCTTGAGAGGGAACGAGTTCCATTCGGTCTTATCCAAATTGAAGCTATTTTGCCTGAGTGATCCGTAGAAAAATGAATTTATTTATGCATGTGGATCTTCTTCTTTGGCTTCATCTTTTCCCACTTAATGTGGGGTCGATGTTTCTGGCCAGCGTTCTCCATCTACCTCTGTCCCACACTAAATCATATATATGCCCTAGCATTAATTATAATCTCACAATCTCCACTGGCCATATTGGTTTTGGCTAATTTTTCATGGCCGGATGCCTTTCCTGCCGACAACCCTCCCCATTTACCCGGGCTTGGGACTGGCACCAAGTTGAGACTGGCTTGCCCTCCTCAGTGGCTGGGTTGTTTATGCATGTGGATATGCGTATCTAATTGTACGTGTCTCTGTGTCTCGCTGACATAGTATTGCTAGTCGCATTAAACGGTTATTTGAAGTATAAAGGACCTCACTGCTCTGAGAAAAAGACCCACTTACTAATGCATAATATGCTTGATAGTTCACGTCGAGGAACATATCTCGAAATGCGCTTGATTTATATTTTGAAGGCAATCTTTTTTTTTTTCCTCCTCTTGGAAATGCAGCAGCGTATGCTCCCTTATCGTATCTCTTTTTATATTGAATCCCGGTTTCCATGATGCTCAGTGTAGTGTGTGACTGATTTATGTTGCCTCGGGCGATCGTCGAGAGATGAAAATATCATAACTCTGGAAGAAGAGGCACGATTTTTCTGTGTCGCTGCATGTATTCCCAGCAGCTGATTTATCCATGCACTGTGTGTATGTATGTGTGTTTTTGTGCGTTTTTCGTGTCTTCTTTTAACGTTATGAGGATATGATCCATACGTCTTCATTTTCTAAAAAGGACGTTTAACTGATTGGGGCCAGTTCTTGTAATTTATCCGATTTTTTTTCCATTAAATATTTGTTGACATGATTGATTCTGTCTTTATGATGACGTTTTCTTGAAAGATTTGATCAATTGGTCCCGCGCCATATTTGTGTTGTCATCAATTACGCATGAATGAGGTCGTCTCAAATCATGTTTGATTTTAGACGGTTATTCGTTCTGACAGTCATCAATGTAATATTATTATTATTATTATTATTATTATTATTATTATTATTATTATTATTATCATCATCATCATTATCATCATTAGCTAAGGTACAATCCTATTTGAAAAAGCTTGATACTATAAGCCCAAGGGCTCCAACGGAAAAATAGCCTAGTGAGAAAAGGTAATAAGGAAATGAATAAATTACGAGAAGTAATTTACAATTGAAACAAAATATTTTAAGAGTAGTAACAACATAATAAGAAAATCGCAAATGAAATCATCGAAGGACATTAACTAATGATTTTTTTTCCTGTAGTATAATTATTACTCGGTCAAAGAATTTGGCACTGAATGAAATAAGAGATAAATTTAATTTTAAAAATGGCAGATATCGACCTGATGATGGAAAGTTATTGTCAAATACATTTTAGTGATGATATCAATACTATGATTATTTGATAATTGTCTTTTTTCCTCTTTTTTTTTTATTTCCTTCCATTAGTATTTCCTTCTCTCATAAGTTTATCTCGAGATGAGAAATCAAACTATGATAAATAATTTGTCATAAGATTCAGTGAGTAATATAACTGTTGTTCTAGCTGTTGTTAGATTAGTAGGTTTTATGCCAGCACGTGCTTTTGTCCATACGAACATCCATTAAAGGTTTTCATTGGTGGTTATATAGGGAATACATTTGACCGATGAGAGTTTGTAACCCTTTTGAAACCTACGGTAAATAGGTCAGATAATTTGTGATTGTAGCGGGAGAGACGGTATACATCAATTGCTTAAAGAACATTGCCTCAGATAGCCTTTTCAGGGACTATCCTCTGTCCGCTCTTAAGGCGTTGTCTGTCACTTCATAATTACAGATATCCCAGTCTTGGTTCGAAGTTGATTGCTGCTGGTTTTCTTAATGCTTCTTTTGATATCAGTACTTGCTTGTCAAGTGTCCTAGCATTAGGGAACCTGAGTAAGATTTTTCTCCTAGTGCAAGAATCAGGAAGGTCTTAGAGGACGTTGTTTGGTGTATATACTGTGGATTTATGGAGGAACTCTCCAGAAAATTTTATATATTTTGCAAATGTTTAAGAAGTCCTTGTAATAGATGCTAAAGATTTAGTGTTAAGAAAGAATTTTATTTTTGATAATGATACTTGTTGGAACGGCTTTGTAGAAAACAGCTGTGCTGTCTCCCACTATTGAATGTCACAATGAATAATCCATTTGCTAATTATAGTAACATTACCATAAGAGTTGCTTAAGGAAATATAAAATCATACATACAAAGTATGTATGCATTTTTTTGTGTATGAGTTTGATCTTACTAGGGTCATTAATTATTTTGTAATATAATAGGGTTGCATCCAGGATAAAGATGGTCATGGGGCTAGCAAACTTATCCTATGAGTATGAGCGGAGAAGGGGCCGGAGGAGTTCTGTTGGACCATTCTTGCCTGTCACTCTCGGCAGAAATTTGATT
>NC_090754.1:44827973-44845473 GCF_036898095.1 Palaemon carinicauda | reverse complement strand
AACTTTTATTTTTTTTCTTAGGGAAACTTTTAACCTTTTTTTCTGGAGAATCTCTTGTAATCTTTTCCAGGAAAATCTTGTAATCTTCTCCAGGAAAATCTTGTAATCTTTTCCTGGAGAATCTTGTAATCTTTTCCCGGAGAATCTTGTAATCTTTTCCCGGAGAATCTTATAATCTTTTCCTGGAGAACCTCTTGTGATCTTTATTTTTGAGAACCTCTTGTACTTTTTTCCAGGAAAAACCTCTTGTAATCTTTTTCTCTGGAGAACCTCTTGTAAATTTTTTCTGGAGAACCTCTTGTAATTTTTCCTCTGTGAGAACCCCTTGTAATTTCTTTCTCTGGAGAACCTCTATTATTTTTCTGGAGGACAACTTCTAATTTCTTTTCGGGAAAAGCTTTGCGTTTTTTTTTGAGAACCTCTTGTAATTTTTTTTCTCAGAGAACCTCTTGTAATTCTTTTTTTTTTTCTGAGAACCTCTAGTATTTTTCTCTGGAGGACCACTAATAATTCCTTTTCTTGAAAAGCTTTGCATTTTTTTGGAGAACCTCTTGTAATTTTTTCTTTTTTGTAGAGAACCTCTTGTAATTTTTTTCTGGAGAACCTCTTATTTTTTCTGGAGAACCGCTTTTAATCTTTTTTTCTGGAAGCTCTGCATTTTTTTTCTGAAGAACCTATTGTAATTTTTGTTCAGTAGAATATATGGTAATCCCTTTTTTTCTTTAGAGAAGCTCTTGTAATCTTTTTTTCGGGAGAACCTCTTGTAATCTTTTTTTCTGGAGAGCCTCTTGTAATCTCTTTTATGGAAAACCTCTTGTAATTTTTTTTTCTGGAGAACCTCTTGTAATCTTTTTCTGGAGAACCTCTTGTAATCCATGTTTTTCGGAAGTACCTTTTGTAATCTTTTTTTCTGGATAACTACTTGTAATTTTTTTTCTGGAGAACCTTTAGTAATTTTTTTCCTCCAACAAATTAAATAAGACCAACAAAATCTACTATCCCCGTAGGGTGGTGTTGCCATCAGTGTACCTCACGGGATGCACTGATGGCATTACGTGTCTTTGCAGCGTTCCTTTGGCCCTAACGGGATTGACTTTATATCCTACTTTACCTCCGTTCCCGTGTCCTCATTTCCTCTTCTAATATGTATTTCATAGTTGAACTGATGAGTTTTTTTACTAGTTGTACTAGGGTAGTGAATGGCCTCACCGGCCCCAGCGTTAGGCTATATGGCCAAAATTCACGAATCTATTCAAAACATACTAATACTATTAATTTCAGTATTTCTTTTGGTTTTGATTCTACTACTACTACTACTACTACTACTACTACTACTACTACTACTACTACTACTACTACTACTACTAACAACGCTGGTTCGTTTATGAAAAATACTTGGATATTATTTCATTTTGTCACAGATGAAATCTCATTAAGGTCACCTCTGGCGCCGTATGAATAAATTATCTGGGTCCAATCCCATTGCCGAAGTAGGTCATTTTTTGAAGAGGTAATGAGAAACTGAGGTTTTAATGACGCATTACACCCTTTCCTTCTTCTAAATGTCGTTCTTCTTATTTTGGGATTTATTTAGAAGGATACTCTCAAATTTTAGTGACATTCCTTTCGTCATAGTAAGCGGTTTGTTTGTCTTCTCTTCATGAATGAAATCAACATAATTTTTGGTTCTTATTTGGGGTTTACGCGCACGTTTTGTGATTACTCTTGTTTGGCTGTTATTCCCCATTGCTTATACAGTTATTTACTGTTTGTTTTAATGGTTTTGATAAAGAACATTACGTGAAGGTTCTTTGGAGAAAGACTACTGCATGTACTGTATGTACTGTACTGTACCGTTAATCATATTGAAATGAAATTTAATTTCGCCTCATTTTCAGTGATTGCTAATTTGTTTTTATATGGACCTGTTCCAGTTAAGAGCGGGTGGCTTATTGTTAAGAATATTAATTTTCATATTACTCTACTCCTCTTTTGGCCTTCTAGAAAGGTTGGTACCAGTTGTAAGTGTGGATATAATTTACAATGCTTTTTAGAAGCAAGTATTATTACAATAGAAGCTAACACCCTATCTAGAAAAGCAGGATGCTATAAGCCCAAGGGCTCCAACAGGGAAAAATAGCCTAAAGAGGAAAGGAATTAAGGAAATTTTTCTTATAGAATTTTATACGTTTTCATTTTCTCTGTCTCATAAAAAGGGAAAAATGATTCAGTTGATGGAAGCTCAGACCTTGTTCAGCAATAGACGCTGGGCCTTTAATATTTCAAAGTAGGCTCCGGATGAAATATATTATAGCGCACATTCCCTGCTGCAGTTTCTACGACAAGTAAACTGTTAGCTAACTTAGTTTATCTATACTGACACTAATTGTACAGTCATTATTTTCCTCGGCAAAGGTCATACTTCTATTTGTAGTCAGCATCTGCAATTAAGGAAATTAAAGACATATATTTCGTGCAACTTAAATGAACGTGACAGAGTAAATCATGTCACCTTTGCCGTTGTAAGTCTAGCAAAAAGGGGTATGTGAACATTCCCTTATGATCTAAATGAATTATGGTGTATTTTGTCGTAATTTGTCGATTGAGGTACTCGGTTATGTTATTCTTAGATACTAGTGTACACGAGCCGTAAAAATTTCGTCTAAATATTCAAATATATATGTAAGCACCTACCCCTGCGCGCGCGCACACACTCAACCCTTCCCACCCCTCCCCCTTTCCTAGCTACAACCCATTGGTTTTGCAATTTGTGGTGGTGTGGTTTGAGAGTGTACCTCTCTGGATACCCCCTTATACTAGGGTATGGCTACTCCTCCCCTGAGCGTGACAGGAAATATATATATATATATATATATATATATATATATATATATATATATATATATATATATATATATATATATATATATATTCAGACACTTTCATTTTGTTATATAGGGGAGATGGAGAGCAGAGATAAATGTTTATTTTATCTTTTGCTGTTGTTACTCATGTATACAGTATATATGGTAGGTAAATGCAAGTCATATCCTGGCTGTTGAATTTTATTAGCTCATGTTATTTATCATAAGGATTGGATAAGCAAGCATACGTGGCTCGAGCACAAATTTCCGATGTTTGCGTATACTATGTACTTACAAACAGACATCACACACACACACACACACACATATATATATTATATATGTATGTATATATATATACATATATTTACACATATATATTATATATATACACACACATATACACATACACATGCATATAGATACATATATACATACATACAGGTAAGTGATTGAAAATAGCTGAAGAATAGTTATAGGTTTGACCTTTTGCGGCGAGCGTTCCCCTTCTATATTCTTCAATAAATGAGGATGAATGGTCAGATAGAATAAAATAGACAGCAGAATCATAACGGAGGCCCATCACCCGAAGGGAGTGTGTCCCCCCCCCCCAGTAGATTGGCTAATTTTTCCTTCTCTTCGTCGACTCTTGAACGGAATGTTATGTACCAGCAGCAAGAGCAAACATTGACACATGTCGCGAGAAGTGGCTATTTTTTTGGCGTTTTCCGGCAATTTTTTTCCGCTTTGGCTAATTCACTTCGTGAATTTCGCTGCTGAAACGTTTTCGTTTGGCTAAACTCTCGGCTGAGTCAACAGGAACTAATTAGCAGGTCTTTCGGAGAGCAAACGCATGGAATAACTTTTTTTCTTTCTTTTTTCTCCCTGGAAATTAGCTTCGTTGGATGAGATTAAAAGTTTGTGCCCGATTCTCCGATTCCAAGGAAGGAGACAACGATGGGAGGCTTGGATGTATGTCTAGTACAGGGGCCATTCCACGAACTGCCTTTGTAATGGCACATTTTCAGAGTAGTGGTTATGAAGGTCTGTGGGCGGAAAGCTAAGAGGTACTGAAGCATGATATGCCAGAAGTGCTGATAGTTTAGTAAGAGAAAAGGAGCAGAATTAGCTTCAGTTGGTTATATTGTTGATTACGTAATATCTTCATAACAGGTTGAAGAACGCCTAGGATCGAAAGCTATTTTCAGATCATATAGAGTAAATTAGCTTAGTGGATTTTATATGGTTTATAAATGGTAAACATATACATTTTAGATAAGGTATATTATGCAAGTACATTCTTCATGAATCTTCCTAGAAGAAAAGCTCTTTGGCTTAAGTAGTAACATAAATGCATAAGATCTTCCGTCTAATGATCACGTACAAGTCTCGATTTTAAATCTAATCTGGATATTTCCAACTAAGTTTATGTTGAGTATTGGAGAATGTTTCAAGTTTATCTCTTATTTTCTTCCATTTTCGTCTCCTTTTTCTAATGAACGTCTTGGAAAGTTGGGTAGCCGGGTTTTTGCCTCTCCAAGTTTTAACTTTTTATGGCACCAACTTTCCCATTTTTTTTCCTTTCGGGACCTGATTTATTTTACATCATCGTGTTACCTTTTTTTGGGCGACTCCTTTTAAAAAAATTGTTAATTGGTGAATGTCTGGAACTGGGATTAGTAAATAAGAGCGTGATTACTGGATTATTTTCATCCCTGGGTTCAATTAATTGACCAAGTTAATGGAAAAATTAGGTGCATTACAACTAGAGGACGTTGAAGAAATCTCGGGAGACAACTAAAAGAAAAGAAGACAAATAATGGACGCTACCAGACGCTAACTTTGGCGGAAAGAAATTAAAATAAAATTTTTAGACTCGTTTGATCATATATAAGGTTCATCCCGCTTTGTAAAATAATCTCTTTATATCAAAAGGTTAGGTATTTATAGAAAAAAAAAATTTTCTTTGAGTTTAAAGAGCCATGATGTTTTTTTACTTAAGAAATATTCCATAAACAACAACTTTAATAACCAATGGGCCACTCCAACATCCACTCATGGTTATTCTAAGGGCAACCAACCAGTTAAGGATTTAAGAAAGATGGACCTTCGTGTCAATCTAAAGGTCATATGCCATTCTAAAGTATTAAAGCATTTTATCTATTACTGAGTGGGGATACCTTAACTTGGTGAAAGTCTGTGCGTATAGTCATGATCATATATACTGTGTATATATATATATATGTGTGTGTGTGTGTGTATATATATATATACATATATATATATATATATATATATATATATGTATATATATATGTATATATATGTGTATATATATATATATATATATATATATGTATATATATGTGTATATATATATATATATATATATATATGTATATATATATATATATATATATATATATACATACATATATATATATGTATATATATACATATATATATGTATATATATACATATATATATATATGTATATATATACATATATATATGTATATATATATATATATATATATATATATATATATATATATATATATATGTATATATATACATATATATATATATATATATATGTATATATACATATATATATATATATATATATATATATATATATGTATATATACATATATATATATATATATATATATATATATATATATGTATGTATGTGTGTGTGTATATATATATGTATGTATATATGTATATATATGTATATATGTATGTATATATATATGTATATATGTATGTATATATATATGGATATATATATATATTCATATATTATATATATATATGTATATATGTATTTATATATAATATATATATGTATATATATATATATATATATATATATATATATATATATATATATATATATATATATATATATATATACATATCTGATATTCCACCAATCACATTTTGACCTCTAATTAACGTACTCAACACACCCATCCAAATTCATGATGTTGGCAAAAGAAACAAGAAGGTGATTTAGTTCACTCATATACAGAGTACTTCATACACTACACTTGGAAGACCTTAGTGCAGAATATATTTACTTTGTCGTTCCACAACATTTGACGGCAAAGTTTGATACTTAATATGAGTAAGTATCCATAAATAAAAGCACATGTAAAACAAAATAGAAATAAAGGGATGTCAAGTTCCTTAACCTGTCCTTAATCAAAGCCTTTTTCTAAAGGAATACTTGCGTCGAATCTTTGAAAGACGTTCAATGTGGTAAGAGACGTCTGGCTCAGAATTGCTATTAAATAGTATGAGACTTATTCCGATACGGGTTTCAAGTATTTATTTGCGAAGCTTAGATAGCTTTTATTTTTACCAAAATTGTTCGAATCCTGTTTATAGAAAATGAAATTTAGTCCTCATCTAGAATGGACGGCTCTTGTAATTGACCTATAGCAGTTTAGCTCTATTGCACCCACTTTTGTGTGATCCCGAGGTATTATCTGTCCATCAGACTAGTTATTGAAAGAATATTTCCTGACATAATTCAAGGTATTTACTGTCTTTCATCTGGAGATTTTATGGGCTGTTAAACGTGAACATCATGATGGTTTGTATGAGTTTTTATTTGTTTTACATTCATTACCTCAATAGGTTATGTTCAATAAAATACAGTTGTCCTAATACACTTGCTGACCATTACTTTCTTAGCCAGTTAGAATATTACTGATGTAGGAGTGTAGGATGTATGTCTGTTAAAAGTTTCCTTTACTTATAATTTTTGCAAAAAGTTACATCATATTTTTTTTTTTTTTTTTTTTTTTTTTTACAGGTGACATTTATGTTATGTATTTGTTTCAAGAAATAGCGACCTTCATCCTTCGTTAGATACAAGTAATTGTCTCACTTTTACTGTTTAATTGTGTGATATCTTTGAGCCTGATGAGCATGTCAAGAAACGTAGAATAAAGGGCTAGGAAATTATTTCATATTCTATAAAGTGGATAGTCGATTTAGTTAATCGTTTTCTTAACGGATATTAAAAGAGCTGACATAAGTGCCTCTTTATAGTTTATATATGAAATATCTATTTTAATGTTGTTACTGTTCTTATGATATTTTGTTCATTGTTCATTGCTTCTCTTGTAGTTTATTATTTCTCTATTTCCTTTCCTCACTGTGGTACTTTAACCAGCCTGCTTTTCCATTTAGGGTTATAGTTTAGCTAGTAATAAAAATGATATATGGTTTCCCTTTTCTTAACATTTGCCTTTCCGTTTTATGAGAGAGAGAGAGAGAGAGAGAGAGAGAGAGAGAGAGAGAGAGAGAGAGAGAGAGAGAGAGAGAGAGAGAGAGAGAGAGAGCCATTTCTAGGAAAAGACCCGTGGTTGTTCACCTCAAAATTGGCCGATGATTGTATACAGCCAATAAATGCACGGGTATAAAAGGGCGGTAAATTGGTAACAGTAGGAGGGCGTCCTAAGCCAATACTACCTGAACAATAGTTATTACGTCATGAAATTGAACATATGATGATATCACATGCCGCTGCTACGTCATCAACAGCAGGCTGTGATCTCTCCCATCAGGATGCAACGCGAGTTTTATTTTTCACGAAATAACGGTTGTAACCGTTAAGGGGGAGGCGTTCGTTTTGGAAACGGAACATTCGGGGGCGAAACAGAAATACAAGTTTTTTGTACATTTTCCCTCTCGAAATAGAACAGTTCTTTGGATTTTTTTTTTACCAACAACAGTAAAAAATTCTTTATAATGATTTTTTTTTTTTTTTTTAGATTAGATTGTGTAATTTTATTGTTCAATTACGTAGCACATGTCAATGTATTAGTACAAGGATTCCTATTCTAAAATATGGATATTCAGGTTAACAATTACATTATTAATAAATGCAGGATAAGTATAGAGTTTGACAATTTAACTTTAGGCATACATGGTAGCGTAATTACATGGACAAATTAACTTTAACGTTTTTAAACCTTAACTGAACCAGTATCTTTCAGTTCCAAAGGTGTGTTTCCTGTAAGAAATCATGGTGATTCCTGCTAATAATTGACCTGATAAAAGTTTTCACTGGTGGAGAGCAGTGTCCCTTGTATTGGGATTTGTTAACAAAAGATATTTTATTCACTAGTAATAGATTGGTAGTTACTCTTCCTTTATCGTATTTGTTGGTGTTGACAGTTCACCTCAGGTGGTGTACTGTATGCATTACTAAGTTACCTTTACCTGCTTTCCAGCTTAATCTCTACTCTTGCTTTCACTCCAAAATGTAACTGCAGGGTATTCCCTCATTTAATTTACATCTCTCGGTGAATGGCCTTCCAGGGCCCAATGCCAAGCCATTTGGCTGAAATACACAAATTATATGTGGTTTACATAAGCAGTTTCTTTCCTTTTTTTTTTTTTTTTTTTTTTCTTTTTTTTTTTTTTTTTTTTGCCTCTGGCATTATACACTGCATGAATATATTTCAGATTTCATGGGGACCTTATCATGATCTTTCCCACTGTTATCCCTACATTAAGGGGTCGGTTGCCTGATGTGCGTCGCCCACTGTAATGCCTTCTGTCAAAGGCATCCTCTTCCATGAAACCTCTTCATGTTGACTTAATCTGTCAAGAGATAATTATTATGATGGCCTAGTAGGAACGGTGATGACTCTGTCATTTAGGCCCCAAGCTGAAGTTTGATAGATATCACTGAGAAAAAATACGACTTTATTGTCCTTGTGAGCTAGATATGAATGGTTAAGAATCCAGAGGTCTACCTGCCTGGATCCCCTTGGTTTGAGTTGCAGATCATTTATATGCGTTTGATCTCTAGCCATAGTGCAGCAGCACAGTGACTTTCCCATGTCTATATTGCTCATGAGTGACCATTAAACCTCAAAAAAATCATCAAAAGAAATGGTTAATTATACACTTAAATAGGGATAGCATCTGGTGTTTGATTAGCGGTGTATATAATGTAAAGACTACTTAGGTATAGACTTAACTTGCCTTGAAGTCATAATCACCTTGCTTATCAATTTAGGTTAGGTTACATAGAATAGTTAGTTTTTTCGTGCCCAAATTCTTTTTTTTATACGTTAAGAAACTCAAAATATGCACGAATATTACACAGTAATTAAGTGATATTTGTATTACTCAAGTTAATTACATATGTTTAATGTACATACTCTACACAAAGTGCCTTAATCCTCCCACCATGGTACCCTACTCATCTTTCCATCAATATCTTCACCATAATTGATATCATAGCATTGTTATCATCAATTTTGAAATTTTTAGTGTTCTTAAGAATATTAAGTTTATTAAAAATAAATAGAGATCTGAAGATAAACAATGTCATACTTTAAAAACCGAACAAAGAAATTATAAAGTTTTGACTAATTATTATCTCTACAACTCCATAAGATGATGAACTCATCGCAATCAGCTCACCTAAATTTATTTATTTATCTCGATGAAGTTTTATTTATATTATTTTTTGCATTTTACCTGCAATGTATAACACACACAATTTCTCGAAAATACATAATATATTCTTCCTTCCAACCTTTATGTTTTTGTCAATTCATAAGCCAAACTTCTTAACATAATTTAAAAGCATTGCACAAATTTCCTTATGATATTCAGAGTAATATGGTGACATGTAATGAAGCTAGTGAAATACGGTCCATTTCGTACAAATAGAAATCGCAATTTAAACATTCAAGAATTGAGCAATTCTATGGGAATGCGGAAAGGCTCAATGAAGTCGTTTTAAGTTGGTTATCCAAGTTCCTCAATCGAAAGCTTTGATTTAGTTAATCGAAGCTGCTTGATCAGTCTTTTGTTTTGAAATCGGTAAGCATTTTTTTTTCGATAGATAATGGGTTATTTTCCGCTGGATAATTATAATTATTATTTTAATCATGTATGTATATACTTGTATATTCATATGGAACGACCGAATGGCCAAAAGCTTAAGGAGCATTTTCCCTAATGTAAAAATAAATTCCTGATAAAAGAAAAAAGTAATAAGATTGCATAGATCTTCATAATTGAGTAAAATATAAGTAAAAATTAAAATAAATTGAAATTTATATACTGTATATAAACAAAGGAATGATAATTGCGCGCAAAAAACTGATCCTAAGATCATATTAGCCTATGGGACAAAATCTAGAGGACAGACAGAGTTCGAAGTATAGCAAAACAACCATAATATAAGAATTTATACAATCATACCAACAAAAGATATAATTAAATGGGTGGTGGAGTGGAATACTACGTGACTTAATTTTTCTCCTATATAATAAAGAGTAAGTTCTCTCTCTCTCTCTCTCTCTCTCTCTCTCTCTCTCTCTCTCTCTCTCTCTCTCTCTCTCTCTCTCTCTCTCTATATATATATATATATATATATATGTATATATATATGTATGTATATTGGTTTGTATATTTTTTATTTTATTTAATTTTGGTCAAGCTCAGCGGCAAAAGGTATAACCTCGGTGTTTTCCCGTCCCTCGTGTGTGTGTGTGTGGGGGGGGGGGAGGTGGAGTCATACGCTGGTGAGAGGGGTTGTAGTTAGGAAAGGGGAAGGGGTGGGAAAAGTTGAATCTGTGTGCGAATATCTATAAATATTTAGCCGTCATTTATGACGGGTCTCATACACTAGTAATCCATACATTCCATGTATGGTATATAATTCTGGGTCATATTTTTTTTTTTTTGGACTGAGACTTTTCAATTAATGTTATTTTCTAGAAAAGAAATGAACCATTGCTGTTGCTTCACGTTGCCGCTTGAATATCTCCTGAGGTCACCTAGCATTTCCTGCGAAATGATAGATGTTGCAGCTTCTCCCTATTCAAAGCCATTTGCATTTCAGTAGATGTCCGAGACTGATTGGGTTTATGAGCATATGTATTTGGTAATTGTTTGTGCCGAGTATTCACCGATCCTCCAATTGATACGTCTGATCATGCTTTAATTTCGTAAGACTTGGGAAGCTTGTCATAGATGAGTCGTACTCTGGGAAGATATGTTCAAAATCTCAAGCAGAACTAGTGCATTGAAATTAGTCTTATTCTTACATGTGGAAACAAGAATTTGATTTTCTTTTAAATGAAAGTTTTTTTTTTTTTCAACATCATTGAAATGTGTACTCCAAGGGTGAACCGTATTACGGGCAGAGCTTGGTTCAGTGACATTTTTAGATTTCTTTATTTGAGGGAAATATGGGTCGTATACGCTTTGGAAAAGGAATAGATAAGATGTGACATGGAGTTCGCTATACAGTACTTTACCAAGAACTCTTATTCAGAGTTTGTGTGTACTGTACTTGACCAAGAACCGTTATTCGTTTGTTTACCACAACTGAAAATTAAGATTTCACCATAAAAGAAACCCTTTCTAGTGCAACAAAGGAACAAAGATTGTGGGTTATTATCAAATCTGGACTGTTTGATATACACTTTACAGTTCCTCTTTTGCCTAAACAGGATAGCTCTGTCACTAACTATCCAGAGGAAAATACAGCCTTCGTGTCTGGTGTTTTTTTTTTTTTTTTTTTCAATGAGCAGAGCAAAAAACAGCAAATTAAATAAAAAGCTTGACAAAGATGCTTATGGAAGTGTTGAACCCAAATGGTATTTTTTATATACAAGATCAAGTAAATCCTTCAGTCGTAAGTAGTTTGATAGTTTTCAAAAGATAATGAAAATTTATTCTTTCCGTAGTTTTTGGACAATTTAAAACATTAGTCTATTAGTTAAACGTTGTTCTGGCGTCTCAAGCCCTAGCGATTACTAATTAATTTCTATAACTCATATTATCAAACGTTTATTTTCTGTTGGGAAACAACTAAATAAAAATACTGAAAGTACACATCCAATTCCTAGTTATTAGTTTACCCTTTGCGAATTCTTTGGAGAGGTTGTAGAAAAACTATGAAGAGGGGATTAAGATGGAGAGAAATTATTGAGAAGGAAGGGATGTAAATAAAACGGGCACAAAACCTTTTTTTTTTTTTTTTTTCAATAATCAAGATGTTCTTGTTGTGATGATCTTACAGTTTTCTGTGTTAAACACGTTATTATTATTATTATTATTATTATTATTATTATTATTATTATTATTATTATTATTAATTGCTAAGCTACAACTGTAATTGGAAAAGCAGGATGCTATGAGCCCAGGGGCCCCAACAGGGAAAATAGCCCAGTGAGGAAAGGAAACAAGGAAAAATAAGATATTTTAAGAACAGTAACATTAAAATAAATATTTCATATATAAACTTTAAATTTAACAAAACAAGAGGAAGAGAAATCAGATAGAATAGTGTTCCCAAGTGTACCCTCAAGCAAGAGAACGCTAATCCAAGACAGCGGAAGACCATGGTACAGAGGCTATGGCACTACCCAAGACTAAGAGAACAATGGTTTGATTTTGGAGTGTCCTTCTCTTAGAAGAGCTGCTTACCATTGCTAACGAGTCTTCTCTACCCTTACCAAGAGGAAAGTAGCCACTGACCAGTTACAGTGCAGTAGTTAACCCCTTGGGTGAAGAAGAATTGTTTGGTAATCTCAGTGTTGTCAGGTGTATGAGGACAGAGAAGAATGTGTAAAGAATAGGCCAGACTATTCGGTGTATGAGTAGGGTAAGGGAAAGTGAGCCGTAACCAGAGAGAAGGATCCAATGTAGTACTGTCTGGCCAGTCAAAGGACCCCATAACTCTCTAGTGGTAATATCTCGTGTGTCCATGAAGTTCGTGTGATTGTTCTTGACTTTAACACTACTCTTTAACCGTGTGAATCATGAAACACTGGTTTTCTGATTTAATCACATAATATCTCCTCATATCTAGTTGATTTATAAGGAATCAATTGCAAAATGTAGTTTATGGACACCATAGTGACTTCACTGGTGTCCTGTGATCCTAAAGGTAATGTTCTATTCCCTGTACTTTTTATATTACCGTATGTAAGAATAATAGTGGGTTTGACCTAGAAATCTAGCTTGTTATTCTATATACATTGATCCGAATTCCTGTGTGCCGAGATTTTCTCGTAACAGAGATGTAGCTGAAATTAGTGCAAGTTATGATTTTTTATTTTTCGTTAGCAGTGTTTCTTCAAATGCACGAAACATAGAAAACTTCCTTTTGAGAAATACCCAGATTGTGTCTTTAAATTGCATAAAATCTCGGTATATTGATAAGTCTTTCACGACTTTTGGGAAGTTGTCCATTCTAAGGATTTTTGGAAGTTTTTATCCAACCATGTTTTGAATCTTGCTTTCCTGAATATGTTTCAGCAGGTGGCCCAAAAGCTTAAGGTTTATGAAATTCCTTATCCATTATCATGACATTAATCTCTAACACTCGCGTTCAATTTATTTATTATGCATGGTGTATAAAGTTTTTCATCTTCTGACCATCCTTTGCCTTCAGATATTTTCAGACTACTATCATCTATGTAGTAAGAGGTTTATGGTTCATTCTAACAGTCTTGCTTATGTTTTACATGAAGTAATGCCTCACAGCAATCTAAGTTTTACCGTCTGTGACTAGATTGTGGAATGATCCTGCCAATCATACAGTTGAATCGGTAGAACTTCAAGGGTTCAAACTTAGTGGTACTCTTTCTTTTCCTTTTTGAGCTCGTTTCATATTTTTGTATGTTACGTTTTACAATTTGCCTTAATTTGTTTAGATTTTTTTTTATTTCTCCTTTATGATTTATTCTTTTCTTATCTTTTGTAGCGTTCCGGTTTTCCAACTAAAGTTGTAGTTTCGCTTGTAACAACAACAATAATAATGATAACAATAACAGTAATAGTGATAGTAATAATATTAATCCCAAAGTCAAACACTACTCAATGCTGAATACTTCCCCAACGATATTATCTGCCATAGAACAGACCGTGAAGAATATCCTGACATGACCTTCCATGTAGCACAAAGCTTAATATTACCTGAAATTTTATGCCCTTGAAATAATAGTGGCAATGACTCGTGAACCATCCATTCTTCCATCCTTCCAAAGGTCTCGGTGGCTGGTTGACTGTCAGACCAGCTGATTATATTATATGTTCCAAGAGAAGAAAAGCTTCAAAACAATTCTCTCTACCCTCCTGCAGAACGATGTTTTTTTCTGTCTTTGGGGGAGGGGGGGGGGGTGGCGGAGTTCAAGAGAAGGCCCAGAGGACATAGAGCTTGTATTCATTATGCCTAATTCAAATAGACATGTAAGTACAACCCCCTTTAGTTATTCCCGCTTAGGGAAAGGGGCTTTTAGCTGAAAAGAAAACGGTATTTGCATATCAATTTACATATATAAGCTCCCATAATTATTCGTGGATCCGAACAGTATGTAAATACGAAGGGAGACAATAGGGTAATGTTTTGAGAATAAGGATCTCGTATGTATTATACTATGCAAATATATATATTTATCACTCTGCATTGAAAATAAGTAGATTGACTAAAAGAGAAATGTGGTAATAGTCTGTCATTTTCAACGATCTGATGCATACTGTGCATATGCAGATGAGATGTGAATACTAATTTTAGGCCTATTTGAACGGTGGTTACTTAACATGACAAGAGTCTTTAATAGAATTCTATCATTCTAATATCACATTCAAAGTAAATTAAAAAAATATGTAATTAATTTGAATATTGCTAACGCCTGCCTCCAAAATTAGATGGATGTAAGGTGACGTGGAAAAAAAAATTGTTCAACTCCAGGCAAAGTCGAATAGATACTAGTTTTTTTTTTTTTTGCCCCTTGGGAAATCAAGTACATATGTGATAGGAAGAGAAGGCATCCGGCGAACTGACACCGATGCTTCCCCGGGTCAATTCTCTTATATAGGGAAGTGCGGTAGGAAGAGATGCGCCCGATATGAATACGATTTCCCCCAGAGATGGACGGAGACTCCTACACGGTCTGGAATCCTTGCAACAGAAAGGGAGGAAGTTTTTTTTTTTTGTATAACATATTTTCCTTATTTCTCTCTCTCTCTCTCTCTCTCTCTCTCTCTCTCTCTCTCTCTCTCTCTCTCTCTCTCTCTCTCTCTCTCTATATATATATATATATATATATATATATATATATATATATATATATATTCATCCATATATCATTCTCTATTTTATATTTTCTTGTATAACACATTTTCGTAATTTCTCTCTCTCTCATTTTGGTTGACCTTTTACCTTGACCTTCCAAAATCTGATAATTTCCGCCTTTTGGCATAACATCTAAGCCCTGCAAGGTTTTTTTTTTCTTTTACTATTAAAATTGTGATGAGGAAGCTGTCAACAAACAAACGCACACACAAACCCAAACAAGGGTTGAAACATAACCTCATTACAACTTCGTTGGCGGAGGTAAAAATACAAGTACAGTACTTCGGTATTTTACATTATCACCACCATCCAGGTGCCACATCTCCAAAGACATCGGGAACCATGGCTCGCCATTCCTCTCTATTTCCGGCTCTCTGCAGCAACCGAGCTGCAGATATTCTTCCTCCAATCATTCTCACCAATCCATCCATATATTTTTGTCAAGGTCTTCCTCTCGGCCTCCTTCCATCCATTTTACCAGTGAGAGATATATGTTCTAACTCTAGTCTTCTCACTATGTGACTCTCAAACTGCATTTTCAAACCTTTCACTGAAGCTAAAAGCACTCTCCCAACTCCCACCCTCTTCAGTACCTCTTCATCAGCTTCCTTATCAGTCCAAGATATTTCTACAGCCTGTGACCTCTCCTCGTCTGATTTCCTCTTATTATTATTATTATTATTATTATTATTACTTGCTAAGCTACAACCCTAGTTGGAAAAGCAGGATGCTACAAGCCCAAGGGCTCCAACAGGGAAAATAGCTCAGTGAGGAAAGGAAATAAGAAAATATACTCAAGAGATGTTTAAAAATAATAACATAATAAAATAGCTCAGTGAGGAAAGGGAACTAGGAAAAATAAAATATTTTAAGAACAGTAACATTAGAATAAATATCTCCTATATAACCTATAAAAACTTCAAAATAACAAGAGGGAGAGAAATAAGAAAGAAAAGTGTGCTCGAGTGTACCCTCAAGCAAGAGAACTCTGCCCCAAGACAGTGGAAGACCGTGGTACAGAGGGTATGGCACTACCCAAGACTAGAGAACAATGGTTTGATTTTGAGTGTCCCTCTCCTAGAAGAGCTGCTTGCCACAGCTAAAGAGTCTCTTCTACCCTTACTTTGAGGAAAGTAGCCACTGAACAATTACATTGCTGTAGTTAACCTCTTGAGCGAAGAAGAATTGTTTGGTAATCTATGTGTTGTCAGGTGTATGAGGACAGAGGAGAATGTGGAAAGAATAGGCCAAACTATTCGGTGGATATGTAGGCAAAGGGAAAATTAGTCTTAACCAAAGGAAGGGATCCAAAGTAATATTGTGGTCAGTTAAAGGACGCCATAACTCGCTAGCGGTAGTATGACAAGTCATATACAAGTACAGTCGAGACAGCATTTCGCAAACCTTTTTAAATTCATATTTTCTAACTAATGTTTAACTTAGGGTCTTCAAATACCAGCACAATTCCTAATAATCTTAATGTATAAGGAGAGCCAGGTTTATACGTATTTCCCCTAATAAGTTATTCTCCTGAAGGGTTTGGCACCAAGGAATTCAGTCTTCCTGTATGCAAATACAAGTTTGATCGAGTATTATTATTATTATTATTATTATTATTATTATTATTATTATTATTATTATTATTATTATTATTATAGGCCAAGCTGAAGCCTTGGTTGGAAAAGACCGAATACTTGTAACCCAAGTGGCTAAACAGAGTACTTCAGTATGGATAAGAGAGAGAAATAGAAAATGAATTGTAAAATAAAAAATAAAAATATCTGATACATTCACGCTATTTACGTGGACATCAGTAAGTGCTGGTACCAGTTTACAGGTTAGGGGACTTTTTGTGCAATAGGTGCGGTTGAATCTAAACCCAAAGATTAGCAGCTTGCGCTAACCACTCGGGTTGGCTGATTTGTTTTAACATTGGAAGTTTCCTCCAACATGTGGCATCTCAGAAAGAAAAGCACAAAGTGAAAGTCGATTCCACATTCATACTTTTTACTGACGATGGGAATTAATTAATCATGCAAGAAACTTCCCGTGCTATAGTATAGTGTGTGATATATATATATATATATATATATATAATTAATTAATATAATATACACATACATACTATACATACATATATATATTTATATATATATATATATATATATATATATATATATATATATATATATATATATATATATATATATATATATATATATATATATATATATATATTGGTAGGTAGTAGGCTGGCCAGGGCACCAGCCACCCGTTGAGATACTACCGCTTGAGAGCTATTGGGTCCATTAACTCGCCAGACAGTACTATATTGGATCCCTCTCTTGTTACGGCTCATTTTGTGTTTGCCTCACATATACCGAATAGTCTGGCCTATTCTTTCCACATTCTCTGTCCTCACACACCTGACAACACTGGGAATACCAAACAATTTTCTTTGCAAAAAGGGTTGACTACTTCAATATCATTGTTCAGTGG
>NC_090754.1:44820473-44822973 GCF_036898095.1 Palaemon carinicauda | reverse complement strand
CTTTTATTTCTATTATTATTGTGGTTTTTGAAAACTTTTTTCTGACCAGAGATTGTTATATACTCTTATGTCTCTCTCTCTCTCTCTCTCTCTCTCTCTCTCTCTCTCTCTCTCTCAACACAAACAAAGAGCTACACGTCCCCCCTTAGTCTTACACTTACGTCAAAGAGAGGACAAACAATCCCTAATCCTCTTGTAATTAGGGCGAACTTGGGCTTCTCAGGAGGGAATTGGTCTTGCTAAAGATCACACAATATATTTCGCCCTTTCTGTGATTCTTTCTATTCCTTTCTCCCGTTTAGTTGTTTCTCATCCCATCAATTTAGCTTATTTATGCCTTTAATAGTGATGGATTTAGCTTTAATGTAGTCACGAAAAGCCGGGCTAAGTTTGTGGTTATAGGTAATAGATATTTTTCCATGTCTGGTGTAATGATATTTTCGCTTTTTGATATTTGTGGGTCTCATTACTTTGCCAATATACGTGTCCATTGGGAGTATCTTCATCTCCCTTTTTTTTTTCTTTTTTTTTTCTCTGAGAATGTACAGTACAGGCACTATGTATCATGCGTAATTAACTCTTGATATAACAGATAATAATGATAATTATTATCATTATTATCATTATTATTATTATTATTATTATTATCAACATCTTTTATTATTATTCTATCATCATCAGCATATTTTATTATTATTATTATTATTATTATTATTATTATTAGTAGTAGTAGTAGTAGTAGTATTAGTATGAACAACATGCAATCTTATGGAACAGGTTTCCACAAAAATACTTCCATTGGCTAAAAGAAAGCTTTAAGAAAGAAAGGATTCAGACTGTATTATAACCGATGAAAATAAGCTGTTACAATGATTACATGTGATAATAGCTAAGCATTTTATTTTTAAAATGTGATACAGTTTTGTTGTTGAATTACATAATCCGTTGGTAATGTTTGAGCTTAGAATGAACAATGAAAAATGTGCTTTTTATATTTTTGAAATGTGAAACACTTTTTATATTTTTTTTGATTTTATAATATAAATGGATTTCATTTAATTCCATATTTAAATAAAATTCAAGAATGAAAAACCAAGCTAACACCCCAAAAAATAACTTATGATTAGGATTTTTTTTATGAAGACTTCTGCTTTTTACACGTTCATCTAGTATTTGAATAAAAGAGTAGATTAAATGATTCTCTCTCTCTCTCTCTCTCTCTCTCTCTCTCTCTCTCTCTCTCTCAGCTCCTAGCATACATCATCCATTGTGACACAAATCAAAGAAACAAGATGTTACTTCTTTTTGGAAGTAGATAGTAACAAGTCACAAAAATACCAAAAAGTACCATGTCTGTGTTTTTTTAAATGACTTTTAATGGCCAAACTGATATTTTGGAGTATACATCGGCTGTTGGGTTTTGTAGCCAGTGATTATAGCCTTCTGGAACTATTGTAAACGTTGTAGAAGCTGTCTAAGGAAAGAACTACCAGGGATTTGAACCTTCTAGAAGCGTTCTGTTCGGCTGTGCACTTAGTGCATGTGGTGGGGTAGCCAGTGATTTAACCTTCTGGAAGCGTTTTAAACATTGTAGAGGCTTTATGAGGAAAGAACTGCCTGTGATTTGAGCTTTCTGGAAGACATGATAATGTTATAGAGAATCTTTTGTTGTGTTTTGCAACGTTTTGGCTGTTAATTGCCCCGTGTTCCATAAATGGACACACATTTATTGCTTATTCCCTTTCTGAGTGAGGATACCTTAACATGGTGAAAGGGTTTGTGTATCGTCATGATCAGCAAAGCTGTACTAGTCAGGGCCACTCATACAAGGTTGATTTGCTGTGAGCTATCTAACTAACGTCTCCCATCATCACCAATCCGCATTGGCTAGCGGGGTGATGAAAATGGCTAAACCCCAGACAAGACCAAGGACATGTCTGAGGCCTTTGTCCTGCAGTGGACCAGAAACTGCTTCATTGGTGGTTATTGTTGTTATTACTTATTAATTCCTTAACTTCAGAGGTTAATGAACTTTTCACTTTCCTCTTAAACTTGGAAAGGTTATCAAACTAGAAAATTAATGAACAGACACTCGCACAAAAGCATATAAAAATTCCTTTTTAGAACAAAGGACTTGAAAGACTTGTAACACATTTTTCTTTTACTTAGGAAAGACATATCAATTTTAAAAAGTGCTTTTTGAGACCTTATTAATTGATATTTTTGTAAAAAAATAAAAAAAAAACCTGTCATTGATAAATGAATGCAATAAAAGATGCAAAGTAACTGCTTTTAAATGGATTATTATACAAAATGGTAATAATTCTAGACTTGCAAATTATATTAAATTATGAAGTTATTTTTTACTGACAATAAATTTGAATTGGAAATTATAATCAAATCACCTATAGTTTTACATATCCATCTCCATGTTCTGTTTCATAATTTATTCTGACAATACTCTGAATAGACTGCAAATGTTCATCTGCCTCTATCAAAG
>NC_090754.1:44750473-44815473 GCF_036898095.1 Palaemon carinicauda | reverse complement strand
CATCGGCTCCCTCAAGATAAATCATGCTGCAGAAATACACTTGTAATAGGCCCCAATTCAGGATACAAATAGGATACAAGGTACATAGAATACAATGAAGGCACCCTCCAGCATTCATAATCCTCCCTCAGCTCGAGAAAAGAAATAATTCGTAGAGGCTTTTCGTCGGTTGTTCATTAAGTTTGGATTAACCAGCATGTAGGGAGATGGGATCCGAATGGAAGTCTGTAATCTACTTATGTTGGGTAAGGAGGTAGAGGGGGGGGGGGGATGAGTTGCCTCCATAAATTTTTAGAGCTGGTGAAAGGCGAGGAACTCTTCCTCTTTATTATGGTTAGAAAAGAATATTCGTTGTGATTTTATAAAGATTTATTTTTTTATTATGCCGGCTTTTTCTTTTGATATGATTTGTTTGCAATAATGACATTGTATGCTGCTTTGTGTCGAAATTTGAGGCATAGTAGATAATTATCTAGGTGTTTCGAATCACTAAAGAAGACAGGTTGAGACGATGGAGAAAAAAGAAACTTTACTTGGGATTTATGTGTTTCATCATGTCTGCATTTATGTTCATTTTGTATTTCCTTAAAGAATTTGTTTACTCTTTTTTTTTTTAATCCGTTATTCGTTTATAAACTACATTTACTCATTTCCATGCAACATTTTCCTTATTACCTTTTGCTATATTATTATCATCATCACCTCTCCCTGCGCCTATTGACGTAAAGGGCCTCGGTTAGGTTTCGCCAGTCGTCTCTATCTTGAGCTTTTAATTCAATATTTCTTTATTCGTCATCGTCTACGTCACGCTTCATAGTCCTCAGTCATGTATGCCTGGGTATTACAACTCTTCAAGGGCCTTGTGGAGCCCAGTTGAAAGTTTGGTGAACTATTCTTTCTTGGGGAGAGCGAAGAGCATGCCCACACCGTCTCCATCTACCGTTCACCATGGTCTCATCTACATATGGCACTCGGGGTAATTTCTCTTATAGTTTCATTTCTAAGCCTGTCCTGCCATTGAACTCGCAATATTCTTCTGAGGGTATTGTTCTCAAATCTACAGAATCACAGTTCCTAAATATTAAAATTATTTTACCTCATTGATCCTTTCGCCTTTTAATGATATTTCATCTTCCATTGCATATTCCGTTACCATTATCTCTTGTATGTCTTCTATTTATTTTGAACCCAGTCTCCAATATTACTTATGCTGAATGCGCCCGCCCTCCCAACCCTAGCGCCAGCCCTTATGAACCAAATACCATACGTCCATGACATTGTGTGAATATGCTGACAAAAAAAAAAGACATGTTTTTACTGATTAAACTTGTCTTTTATTTTTCTCTTAATGTGCCCTTCAGTAACTTTGCCCCCCTCCCTCCCCCTTTGTCAGCTCTATTAACTAGAGGGTTACTCACTGGAGCGCAAACCTCCGCCTCGGCAACTTATTTCTCGACTTTGACATTTGACCTTAATATGTATTAATTGGCGTGGATTTTCATAAACCCGCATATGAACTTTTGAAGTCTCTGATAACGATGTCCAAACTTATGACTGAATTGGAAATTTTGCTTGACCTTTCACCTTGACCTTCCAAAATTTAATAATTTTTAGCTTTTTACATAACAGTTAATCCCTGCAAGTTTCATTACTCTACGATTAAAATTGTGGCCAGGAAGATGTTCACACACACACACGCACACGCACACACACAACACAACACAAACAGGGGCGAAAACATAACCTCCCTCTTACTTCGTTGGCTGAGGTAATAACTATACAAATGTAGTTTTATTAGACTGATGGTTCTCCAGTATTTCGCGGTGAATTTCACCAGTCTTTTTCCACCGCACTGAAAAAAAAGTTTAGTTTTGAATTGTGTATTCGAACACTAGGGAATTCACTTATCAAATTAAGAATAGATTCTTCGTAGTTTCTGTTATTGGTTTTGTAAATGTTTGTTTTCTTAATTGTTTACTGCATTTTTCAGAGCCGTCTAAGTTGATTATTCGGTATACTATTTTATATGAAATAAAATAATCCAAACGGTCTCTTGATAGTTTTTCCGCAATAGTTTTAGTATTTATTGTTATTAATTTAATGACTTCTTACTTTCAAGTCAATTAATTTCATTGTTAATGACAGTTTTAATATACTATTTCTATATTAGATACCTGTTGGGTTCATCGTTGATTGTGCATGAAATCAAATAATTTTCCACGCAAGTTATTTCTTTATTTACGTTTAGCATTATGAAAACATTCTGCCATTTTTTAGAAGTAAGCCACCCAGAAAAATTACAGTAGTCACTATTAGCGTGTGAGCACGAGGTCGGTCAGCATGGGATTGGGATATTGCTGGAAATTACTACATTCTTCGATGTGCCCTTTTTGATTTCTCTACATATATCCGCCCATATCAATTTATGATATATATTAGCAAGAAATTTCATGATTGATATTCCCAAGACCTTCAGATTGTGTTGAGGGATTTTCTTCCCATTTTCTCTGGCTACTTTTACAAGAAAACTTGGATATCCTGGGGATTTTTTTTTTATCTTTAGTGGCGGAAACCAGATTACTTGTAACATGATACCCCAGCTCTGGCAGCAGTTCAGTGTTTTGTTATTTTTAATGATATGGCCACTTGACATTCAGGCTTAAATACACGTTCAAAAAAATTGTCAAAATTTTGCATCAAAATTTTGATGCAAAATTTGAGCGTGTGTGGGACGTTCTGATGTCAAAACGTCCCACACGCTCAAATTTTGCATCAACATTTTAATATCAAAATTTTGATGCAAAATTTTGACGATTTTTTTGAACGTATATTTAAGCCTTTAGAATGTCAAGTGGCCATATAAGGCGTATTTCTGAATCTAGTATTTCTAGATAGGACTGAGTTGAGTCCTGAATGGATTTCTAGATCACGCTTTGTTCTGTCTTAGCTGTACACACCGCTTCAAGTTTTTAAACCAATGTTCCTCTTAATTACTTACTTGCTTACTTGTTTTGGGTTTAAATCCAACCCTCCACTGAAGTCGAGTGAACTACTTCTCGGGCGGGTCCATATTAATCATCTAACGAAACATTTTCATTATAACTTATACAATTCTTTGATTGTAGCATCTTCCAAATCATATGATCTTGTGAAAAGTAATTTCTTTAGTTTCTTCTTAAAATCAATTTCTCCCTTTAGGTCCTTCATTTCAGTTGGCAGTTTATTATAATGTCTAGGCGCACAGTAGCTAAAAGCCCTTGCACCAAATTTACTATTTGTTCTTGGTTCAGATAGCCTATGTTTGTCACTCATGTGTCTTATGTTAACATTTGTTTCTAGTTCTAGTTTGTTCAGACATTCTTTTAGATATTTTGGTTCAGTATCTTAACGTTAGTAAGAGTAGCTTGTATTCAATTCTCGCTTTTACCGGCAGCCAGTGTAATTTAATTAGTGCAGGGGTAACTCTTTCCCTATTGTGTAGTCCTTTTATTAATCTAGCGGCTCTGTTTTGTACTCTCTGGATTTTCTTCAGCTGATAATTTGGTAAGCCATAGAACAGTGAGTTGCAGTAATCAATTCTTGAAAATATGTGGTGATTAATGAGTATGGCCATAAATTTTTCATCTAAGTATTTACTAATAAATGCAATGTTTCTAATATGATAGTTACAATTTCTTACCATATTATTTATATGTTCATTGATTGTCAGTCTATCATCCATGATTACTCCAAGATTTCTGACAGATTTCTTTAGGTCAATGATCGATTGACCTATTTCAATTCTTTGGAAGCATTCGATTCTTTTTATATCTTTTTCATTTCCAAAAATAATACATTCACTTTTATCTTCATTGAGCTTGAGCTTTTTTGTTAACATCCAAGCCTTAATGTCATTCATTATTTCATGTATCTTTCTTTTAGCTTCATCAACTGATTCTATTGGGAAATAGAATTGTGTATCATCAGCGTATATTTTAAATTTAACTCTGTGAGTTTCAAGTATATTTGCTAGTTCAATCGTGTAAATTTATCCTGGTAACACTCACTAGGACTTCACTGCTAATATACTGTATACTTAATACAGTAGGTACAGTAATTGTAATCCTAGAGTCTGTTATTGTTTCTCCCTCTCTTCTCTCATTATTTTGAATTATGTTTGATCCCGTTTGCTGTTAAAATGTCCAATTCTTCATCGTGGGGAATCTGTAGAGTTTTCGTGGTGCTATCAAGTCCTGGCTAGAATCCTGCATCGGATGGTTTTTCTCGTCGTATTTTATATTAGAAAAATACCTGACTTATATTGCGATTTGGAACCATTGCAGCGGAAACCTTTAAACCTTTAATTTCACCATAAGGATTCAGTGAAATGAGAAACGGTATTCAGAGCGTTCACACTTTTGGACGTAAGCTTTTCAAGTTCTGAGGTATTAAGGGTTGGGTTCGAAAGTGAACGCCGAAAAAACTATTGTAAATGGGGTTCATTATTGGATAGTTGAATGATTAAGCTAGAATTCTGAACTCGTACAAAATTATATTCTCATAAGCTTCCTATCTGATTAAAAATTCTTTTAAACCGATTTCGTTTTTTTGTAATGATTCCATAAATGCAAAATACATATTACTTACTCATCGAAATAATATTCCATGTACCTTCATAATTATAAATCTTCTTATGATATATTCTTGTTCGCATAAAAAATTTAACTGTGGCTTTTCGATATATTTTGCCTTCGATGTTATGGAAGTAGAGGGAAGTTGAATTTTCGATGGAGGTCTACTCCGACGTAATAAATTTGTGATGAAAAGCTTTGCTGGAACCACAGTTTTGTATTGGGTGTAATGAATCACTGGCCATTATAGGCCTCATTAATACAAAATGGGGTTATTACCCTTTCCTAAAAGATACAGGTTTTGGTGCTTTGCTTGCAGTTTTGAATTTAGAATCGTCGTTCCAAACCACTCTGATTCTTTCATTTGTAATAGGATTTTTTTCTGTTACATGAACATCCAATATTATCGCTATTTATTTTGCTTTCAAATGTTTCCGAGCTGGTTTGGTATTAAGTATTTGTAGAGGCTAAAGAAACTAGCATCTTAATCCTTTACCAGCCCATGGGTTCAGTGGCTACTTTCCTCTTGGTAAAGGTAGAAGAGAGAGACTACCTATGGTAAGCAGGTCTTCTGGGAGGACACTCCAAAATCAAACCACTGTTCTCTAGTCTTGGGTAATGCCATACCCTGTGTACCATGGTCTTCCACTGTCTTGGGTTAGAGTTCTCTTACTTGAGGGTACATTCGGGCACAATATTCGATCTTTTTTCTCTTCCTCTGGAATTTATAATGTTTTTATAGTTTATATATGAAATTTATATTTTAATGTTAATGGTCGTATAATACTTCATTTTAATTGTTCATTGGTTCTCTTGTAGCTTATTTATTTCGTTGTTTCCTTTCCTTGCTGTGCCATTTTTCCCTGTTGGAGCCCATGGGCTTACAGCATCCTGCTTTTTCAATTAATATTGTAACTTGGCTGGTAATAATAATGATAAGTATATATATATATATATATATATATATATATATATATATATATATATATATATATATATATATATATATATGCATGATAAATCTTTCACATTTAGACGTGTTTTTCGTATTCAAATAAGCCATATATTATACTCCCTTAGTATATGGATTCTCTTTATACCTTGGGATCTTAGACCCGAGGGGGAATCGACTGAAAGATCTTTTGAGTTGATTCCCCCTGGGGTAGTATAATATATGGCTTCTTTGAATATATATATATATATATATATATATATATATAATATATATATATATATATATATATAATTATGCTTTGATCTTTATGTAAAAAAAAAAAAAACTGCAGCATCATCTATGATTTTAACTATTTTCTTTTTTATGTACTTTTGTCAGTTTTTGAGGAATATTCAAGGAAGGGAGGGATATATATATATATATATATATATATATATATATATATATATATATATATATATATATATATATATATAAAATATGATTTGATCTTTATGTAAGAAAAAAAAACTCTGGATCATCATCTATGATTTTAATTTTTTTCTCGTGTTTATGTCCTTGTACCTTCCATCAATGGTTGTGAGTTTTTTAGGAATATTCAAGCAAGGAAGGGTAATGTTGTCGTGTTTTCTGTTAGACTTGGCACCATCCCGGGCTCCAGACGCCCCCAAAGTACTTGGGGTTGCTTTTAGGGTCGTCTGGGTGAATATCTGCTGGGACCATTCGAAGTAGTTCTCTTTGAAAGTCGACCAACATATCTTCAACGACATCCTGATGTGATTCGGCGATGTTCTCTCTCTCCTCTGGGTCATCTGTTAAGAATGTTAGTTCCAGTGAAATCTCTCTCTCTCTCTCTCTCTCTCTCTCTCTCTCTCTCTCTCTCTCTCTCTCTCTCTCTCTCTCTCTCTCTCAAACATAAGCGAAATTAATATTAATATTAACTGCATGCAGAAAGAAATTGCAATCAGGATATTATCATAAACAAAAAGTATTAAGTTTCTGGTGAATCAAGTAGAACTTTCATAAATACTATTAGTAAGCTTTTTTTCAAGTAGATGTATGACTGCAGATTATAAATGACTTTAAACTTCATCAAGACGTTTAGCAGTAAGAGAAAGGATTTTTGTATTTCAGGAATATGTGTATTATTGTGATGTAACGAAATATTTACAATGTTTTCAGTAAAGTAATCAATTAGTAATAAAGTGATTTGTTTAAACTTCCTATGTAAAATCATCATAGTTTTTCAAATTCCTTTACACAAATTTTGTGGTTTGGTCATGTGATCACCAAGGGTTTGAGATTCACGCGGTAATATTTGTTAGGCCAGATGTTTTTATGGTATACTTATAAAATTAATTGATGAAAGACTTTCAATAGGATAGTTTTCGATTTTTTAAATGGTATTTTAAGGGAATTTATTTAACATTTCTTTCCTGTCACTTTGGTACTACCTGGGACTTCCATTACTTGAAGCATTGCGAACATATTTTCTGGGTTTTGATTTTTCCAGTGAATGAAATTTCTTATATAGAAAACAATTACGAAGTCAGTCATGTTATGTCTTTTTCAACAGCAAATTTCAATGATGGTTGCAATTAGTTATTTTCCTAAATTGCAAAGGATTGCGTGGTAGTAAAGGGAAATTAATTACATAAATGTCTAGTGAAACAAAACTATGAAGTTATGAAGTCAGACTACTAAATGAATAAGCTCATATATTATCTATTAAACCTTGATGGTAATGTTTACTGACATATAAATTCACAGTTGTTTTGCGTACACCCTCATGCACTCAGCCCCCTCCCCTGTCTGTTCATCTCGCTCTTCTTACCTATGACGTTAAAGAGTTTAATTCCTCCTTGAAGATTATCTCCGCTTGGAGTGTTGTGATCGTGGAGGGAATCTTCTTCTGTATCGAGGCCCTCCGGAGGGAAGGTCCAGGAACCCTCTCCTGGATTTCCTATTATCATCTTGTAGTCGCCCTTCCTGAAATGGTGTCAGTGGGTCACGTCATCATTTGTCGTTCACTCGGTCAAGACATATTTTAAAGTTTGTAAAGGCCGCTCTTGAATGGTACAGGTAAGCGAAGGGCAGTGCCCTAGAGAGACACCATATATATAATCAGCGCCCAAGCTAGGATCAGGGAGGGCCAGGCAATGGCTGCTGATGACTCAACAGGTAGACCTATAAGACTCCTAAACCCTCTCCTCAGCTCACAAGGATAATGAGGTATCAGATATTACAAGAAACTATTGACCTTGAACGGGGCTCTAACCCCAGTCCAGCGATCGCTAGGCAGGAACGTTTCCAATAGGCCACTAAAACCTTTAAATCTAGTATTACTAGCCACTAAAGACCATAGGTACAGTTGGACACAGGAATTCCTGTCACACCTCACTGTAAGGAAGTGCACCCAGTGTTTAGCCTTGCTCATTATCTCTGGCATCTCTCCCTACAGTATCTGTTTGGTTACTCGCCGCGCAGAAGGGTGTGGCAAGGTATACGTCCTCATAAGGTGTACCAGAAATGCATCTGTCCAACTGTACTTACAAAAGTAATGACTTGACAGTTCATAGTGTAGCCGTAGACATAAATTTTTACTATATTGTAGGCCCTTAAAAAAAGTCATAAGAATCCTCGCTACATGTTTGAAACGACTTTTAATGTTTATTTCATATGCAATTGGACATCTTGGTATTTTTGGTGGACATGAGGATAAAAAACATTTTTTATTATTACACTTAAGAAAACTGACACGCGTTTGTAAATGCATTATGTGGCTGATTTACCATTCAAATATTATCAAGAGCCTGTACAGTCTATCGTTTAAGACTAAGCACCAGCAGATATAAAACTCTAACTGTATCCTTTCTTTGTACGGTATAAACTAGAAACGCATGGTTTTACTGGAAAGTCAGTTTAAAGGTTTAAAGGCCGCTCATGAATGTCAGAGACAAGGGATAGTAACATTGCCCAATCGAGCAGGACAATGCCATAGAGACTGACCATATATACATATGATCAGCGCCCAAGCCCCCTCTCCACCCAATCTAGGACCAAGGAGGACCAGGCAATGGCAGCTGATGACTCGGCAGATTAACCTATAGGCTCCCCCAAACCCCTCATCCTCAGCTCACAAGGATGGTGAGGTTGCAGCGACCGAAAATTAACGAGTCTGAGTGGGACTCAAACCCCAGTCTGGCATTCACCAGTCAGGGACGTTACCACATGGGCCACCACATGAAACTAATAGAAAGGTATATGGAGAAACTCAATAATTCAATTTTCCGTTACCTGAGAGCTGCATTGAGCTGTGTTTCATTATGTGGATCTATGAAATTATCGATGTTATAAATGAAGGATGTCCTTGGCGATGGTGATCCTGAAGTGAGAGCTTTCCATTGGTCAAAGCCATCGGTATTTTCAGGGATGGTACCGCCTGCTAAGCCAACCAGAGTTGCATACCAGTCTGTAACATGCATAAGCCTTCCAAAAGGATCAAAGTTAGCTTTTTATGGAAACAATTTTGTATACTTAAAACCAATTCTTAAGTGATAAGTTTTCTAATATTATGGTCATTGAATAGGCAAAAACATGTCTGGGAGTATTAATGTTTTATTATGGAAATTCCTTCAAAGTAGAAAAGTGACTATTTATTACTGTTAAGGAGGGTACAGTAGTTTTTTGTAAACATTTGAAATTGCCAATTGGTATATAAAGTATAAATTTATTCATGTAACTTCTTGTCAGGATTTTTTGTTAACTAAACATCTTAGTGCATTATTTTGGTATAGTGTACTCCTGCCAAGCTTTCCTTCAGCACTGAGATGTAGAATTACTATTTATGTTTGAATGCCATTATAATTTATTTACATGCAAGATGTTAAGTATAACTTTTGTAATGTGTCTTTAAGTCGAAGTTCACATTTCATATTGGTTCCAGTGCTATGTCATTGGTTTGCAATGTTTTTTTTTTAAGTTTCTAAGTTTATTCATAAAGGAAGTTGGTTCAAGTTTTAATGGTGTCAAGAAGACCAATCGTCGTGTGGTTGTGCAGAAAGATTAAGGCAATTGTCTTTTGCGTGAGGCCCAGTTATTTAACAATGACAGAAGGCATGATTTTGCTGTTAATGAAATTGAGGAAAAACTTTCTTAGAGATAAAAAGAAAGTAAGAAAGAAAGGGGAACTTACGTGTTGGAGACGAATCCAGTCTTTGGTAAGAGAGGAGAGTGGATGAACCCAGCAGCTCTTGTGCCTCCCTCCCAGAGGGAACCCTTTGCTCCTCGAAGAGGCCAGTTGTTGGCACCGCTTTCGTGACCTCCATTCTTTTAGAAGTAAATATACTTATTGTTAGGAATTTCACCATTCAAATTACAGCATAAGAGGGTTGGTCAGTATACCAGTAGGCACTCCTTAATAATTTCTCGATACCTTCATAAATAAAGATGATTAACGACTGAAAGCTAAACAGTTTCACAAATCGCCCCCCCCCCGTCACCTCCCTAAAAAATTAAGTATACTTTTGCACGATCTACATTTGATACTTACGTCAGAACTGAAAATGATGATGGAGTTGTTATAGTGACCCGTTTCCTTCAGGGCATTTACTACTCTACCAACGGCATCGTCCATCGCCCACGTCATAGCTGGAATTAGTGCTTCATTTTAAGCATTCTTGAAAGTATAGCCTAAATAGTGAATTAGTTCTTAGCACCCGAGAATCGGGATGAAATCTTATTTGGAATGGACCCTAAATTATTGTTATATACAAGGGATGATGATTCGATTTTAGTAGTACAAAAACATTTACTCTGGGAAATTTTGGGGCTGACATTGCTTGGCATGAGGCCCTATGAAACAATATATAAAAACCTATGGCTATTTACTTTGGCAACCAATGCACGAGTATATCTTTAGCACATTTTTTTTTCAATAAATAATAAGAGTATTAAATCGTCAAGTCTAACATTCGGTCTTAAAACATCGTTCAATTGGCTTAGCTGAAAAATACTTTATTGAAAGTGACTTCACTCAAAGGACTATCAACGCCTAAATTAGTATGGTTTTACTATTTTTCGAATAAACAATGAAATATGATTGTTTTTCTATGAAAATGTTTGGGGCAGTTTTGAGCAACCCAATTTACTATTGTATTACTTCTCATTTTTTCACATGCAGATTAAATTTACTTATTTTATGTTATAATACCTGTGATAGAAGGTTTTTACATCTTAAATTTAAATTTTAAGACTAAAACGGTGTAATGAATAATAAATGAAAAGATGTCGAATAAACCTATTTGTTTGGTAAGTCGTCAATTTCTTACCCAGTACAATTTCCCTTTCCTCGTCTCCTATGTACTTGAAGGGTTCCCTGTAATTTTCCGGAACTTGCAAAGGAGTGTGAATACTCTGAAGGGCAAAGTACAGGAACATTGGGTCCTCTGGATTCCTTATGGATAAGAGATCCTCGATATGAGAAGAAAAAACCTCCTGGAAGATGAAAACTTCAGTTTTTATTTGTGGTTGAAAAGACTTTATTGGTAACGTTGCAATAATGATGTTGATTATAATAATGATGATTATGGTAATGATACGAATTATAAGATTGATTAGTGTTAGTATTCATGTTTTATCACTAGTGCATCATCATTGAGTGTGCACTCGGGCACGCTATTCTATCTTAATTATCATCTTCTTGTTTTGTTAAAGTTTTTTTTAGTTTATATAGGAGATATTTATTTTAAATGTTGTTGCTCTTCTTAAAGTATTTTATTTTTCTTAGTTTCTTTTCCTCACTGAGCTATTTTCCCTGTTGGAGCCTCTGGGCTTATAGCATCCTGCTTTTCCAAGTAGGGTTGTAGCTTAGCAAATAAAAATAATTATAATAATAATAATAGAGACAAAGGCTTAGATTTGACTATCTTATCTTTCATGTGGAAGTAAGAAGAGAGAAAAAGAGACCATAAACTGTAGTTATGTGGTTAGTTTTTAGTGTGAGAAAATATTAGGACATTAGATTAGATAATAAACATTGCAAGGTTGTAATAAATAATTTTAAGAGGCTACATTCAATTAAATTGTTATTGTAGCTAGCATGCCTTCCAAATACTTTCCTCTCTTTTACAATGGTTGATTTTATATAATTTCTGTTTACATATTTTGATATATCATTAGTTCTTTCATTATGTGTAAAACTAGTGACTCTCTCTCTCTCTCTCTCTCTCTCTCTCTCTCTCTCTCTCTCTCTCTCTCTCTCTCTCTCTCTCTCTACTCATGAGTTAGTTAATGCCCCTTCCTCCACTGAACAACGAAAAATGAAGCTCCTGGGTGCATGGTTTACTTATGTACAAATGGAATTCGTGTTGTAATTAGAATCAACTAGACAGTTTCAATATTTTTTTTTCAATACTCATTTTGGTTCCTTAAGGCTGTGAAGAATTGTTGTTTTAGCAGTTTTTTTCTATATAAGCGGAATGATTCTAGGTCTTTGCTATCTCAGATATTTGTCACCTCCCTTTTGGTTGCAGATATTATTATTATTATTATTATTATTATTATTATTATTATTATTATTTGCTTTTTGTAGGGATAGGCCCTCCACTCTTGAATTAAGCTGATTGTTTGGTGGCTTTAGTTACTTTGGCGTTACAAGTTAGCTGAATTCGCTTCTGAGTTTTGTTTCCAATTGTCTAATAATTTTAAGTTATTTATTTAGTAGGTCTTTGGAGGTCTGATTATCTTACATTATTTTATTAGTTGGTCTTTGTACAATAGTTTTTATTTTTATTGATATTTCTCATACTTTTTATACCTCCAAGTCTTGTATGTATCTATCTACTTGCAACCTTGAACATTAAGTTAATATTAAGATATAATTACTTAATCATAAGTTCCGTTAAATATCTTACCGTATCGTAAGTTCCGTTGACGCTAAAATCAGGGTCCACATTTCTCCTGAAATCGTATCCATAGCCTTGCTCACCTAAAACGATATGACATGCATCGGAGAGGTTAGAGAGATGTCGTTGTTATACTCACTCTTATTATTGCAATAGTGTAGCCTATGAAATGCATTTAGTAAGGAAACGCCACTTTCTTGAAGGAATGAGTTCTCGAACTTTATTTTTGTTTCCCTCATAAAAAGTCAGTCTTGTTTAAATTTCCCAATGTAAACTTTAGTCCAAGTTGTTACTCAATGATGATTTTACATATAAGGTAAAATCTAAAACATACGTTTGTCTCAATATGAAAAATTAATAACGCTCTTTTGTATTTCTGTTAATAGACTTATTGGGATGGGCTAATTTCGATGCATAACTTAGTCTTTGACAGTACCCATATCACATTTGAGTTTAAAGGTTTAAAGACCGTTCATGAATGGCAGGGGCAAGGGACAATGACATTACCCTATAGAGTAGGACAATGCCCTAGACTGACCATGCATACACATGATCAGCGCCCAATCCCCTTCTCCACTCTAGCTAGGACCAAGGAGAGCCAGGCAACGGCTGCTGATGACTCGGCAGATAGACCTATAGGCTCCCCCCTCCTTAGCTCACAAGAATTGTGTGGTTGCAGCGATGAAAGAAACTAACGAGTTTAAGCGGGACCCGAACCCCAGTTTGGCGTTCACCAGTCAGGGACGGTACCACATTGGTCCCCACAAAGATAAATCATTTCTAGCCATTTATTTTGTGATGTTGCCTAAAATTCAATTTCACATTTATAAGTCCTGGGATATGGATGAAATAGGTTTATCCTATAACCACAATCCTATCCCCACCATTATGCTATTTTTTTTACCCAGGTAGGATAATCACTCAAGGTGGGAGAACTGGTAATTTGATTGTGTAATTTTTTACGTTTCAAATTAAAAATTCTGTGCTAAAATATTATTGCCATAAAAGCATATGCTCGGCATTAACTATGCAATATCCTCCTTGGGAAACTTTTGTTAGTAACCCTGGCTTATTAGTTATAGACGCTCATTGATCTTAATATAGTCTAATATTCTCAAATATTGCTGAAAAGGTAGAAGGAATTTATCACAATTTTTTTGGAATTTTTTGAATACCGAAAAACATTTGAAATATGCAGTACTAAAAACTCAAAAGCAGAAACTAGAAATTTAGTAAATATCTGGAATTAATTTGATAGCATTGTATTCATTATTTTTTATAAGGTAGACCCACCTTCCTTGAATCCTATGTTTCCAGCTGAGTGAATATAGTGGTCCTCTCCTCCATTGTAATAACCAAAGAATGTGTCAAATCCTCTGTAGTTTGGGGTGTAATCCCAGTGGCAGAACCCCAAGTGCCATCTGAAAATAATGGCATCGAGATTTCATTAGTATTCCTCAGAAAATCAATTGAGGCTCTAGTTATAGACAATTTCTAAAGGCTCGTTTGTCATACGCATATTTTCTGATGTCAGTGTCACAGAATGAAGAAATCCATATTTATCCGTTTCATTATACAATAATGTGTCTTATTGCTTGTAGGGATCATAAGTATGGATGGTTACTGATTTATCTTTATTCTTTAAGTGAAATTTTCTATTTTATTTACAATCGTAATAAAGGATGTGTTTCTCTTCCACTCACATCCGACGTCATGATATAACTCTGCGGAATTCTTTGAAAGTCTGACACTCTTTGCGTGTTAATGAGTTTTCATACTATAAACATTCGGTATTCTTTTCGTTTCAGTTTTCCCTTATAGCTAGAATCCCCGCTTTATCCTCAAGAATATATTACACATTGTATGTTTTCCGCCCACATTACCTTACAGTATTTTGTTAAGAATCAAATGTAAGAAAATTTCCCTTTGTTTATAGATAGATACTTAGTTTAGATGAGCAATGTAAAACAAAAGAGGAAGAAGAGAGACATATTAAACTGCTTCTTTTGCAGCCACCTTCTGACTATGTTGTTAAATTCACACACAATTAATTATTCTTTTCAAAATAAGAGACTCCGCAATATTAATTTCAGTTTATAAAATCTAAGGCTATAGAACCGTGACGTCTTTGTCCTTTAGTATCACCTCTAAGCCAAAATAGTTGCGTAATTATTTTTTTTGTTTTTAATAGAAGGACTGATATAATGTGAGAGTTAATCCCAGGGAAAAGGCAGGTGTGATTCTCAGGACTTTGCACTGTTCCTTCTAACTTTTCAAGATGAGACTGATTAACAGAGGTCATACATTCCACATTGGATTTTATTTAGAAAATGCTTGCGACACCTATTTTATACACGTACTATATATATATATATATATATATATATATATATATATATATATATATATATATATATATATATATATATATATATTACCTTTGGAAATCAATTGAAACTTGAGCATTTGACATATTGGGTTAACTTGTTATTCGGGAAGAAATACAATAATTTTGATATTTCAATGATAATTTCTTGTGAATGGCATTTCAGTGTTTTCTTTTATGTAACATTAGCTATAAGGCTTATATTTCTTGATCATGATTATCTACCTTGAGCATTTCTTGCTAAGAATTCCTTTCTTGCTATGTACTTTCGTGGAAATGTCTGCTTCAGGCTCAACGATGGTTCTAGCATCTAGACTCTACGAGATATTTTGAACAATGCCAACCTTGTAGCATACAGTGATGTACGTATCTTTCAGTGACAAATGAAGGGTATGGTGCATCAGTCACATGTAATGGAGGAAATTAACAAATAGGGGTGCTTGGACCCGTTTAAATAGCATCTTCTTTCACTGCTAAGAACCACAGGTAGCTAGGTAAGCGACGAGGAAGAATATTTAAGATATTTAATCATTTTTAGTATATCACGCATTTTTTTTATGTGGGTGTCCTTGAAGAGCGTGTTTTTGCACATATAAATCGCCCAGATACATACGTCCGCTATGTTGACAATACCTTTATGAAAGACCCTCTACCGAATGTATTGATGAACTTCGTAAGACCTCTGACGAGTGTAGTTCTCTTAGATTTACTATGGGATACCAGGGAAAACGGCCGCCTTCCCTTCCTGGATGCCTGGTCTTGATATCTAATGGTATTTTCGATACCACCTTCTACACTAAGCCCATGAACTGAGGCCTTTGCTTGAGTGGTGAGAGGGAATGTCCCATTTGATATAAGACCACCATCCGAGCCTACGTGTTTTGGGACCTTTCCCATTGTTGTTCCTGGATGGAGACTCGCAAGGGGCTGGATAAGAATTACCCAGGTCCTCGTGAACAACGGTTACTTCAACAAGCAGATCGACAGAGGTCACATGTGCTATGGATTACTGGTACGAGTGAGCCCATCAATGAGAGCATTCCTTCTAGAGGTAACTTATACTACAAAGGCGTCATGAACAGCCAGCACCAGCAGGATGAGAACGCCATGAGAGACATCGCCAAGAACCACTTCACACCCGTGCAAGAGCACTCCAACATTAACCTTATTATTTAGTATCAGACAGTGAGGACATAACTCATTATGAAGAATAACTCGGCCCTCCTGTGCAGAACTATCTGAAGAAGTCCAACGTTGTTTATTCCTACCAATGCCTAGTCTATGGATGCCATGTCCAACTGAAGACCATCAAAATTAACTAACTCTCCATGCACAACAGGAATGTGATATGAGATATTAATAGAAATACTAAACTCCCTGTCAGTGCCTTGGATGGCAGAAGGCTTAAGATCTTTGAGAGCCTGCTCATCTAAAAAGAACAACCAGACCTAAATACAACACAGGAGATGTTCCTCCTACCCTCCTGTCATAGGAACACCCCCCCCCCCCACCTGGAAAAAGCGATGATGACGACGACTAGCCTGCGTAAGCGCCTCATTCAATCACCAAGTGATGTTAGAAACCAAGTAGCTTGCATGACTCTGTGCTCGGCTCGGTCAGTGCCTTGGCCAATTACTGTGTCGCACTGGAAGCCCTGCCTGGAGCCACCCAAACCCTAGGTTCTTTGATGAACATGAGCATAGGCGCGTAGAAGTGGCCTGATTGTGACGGAACCTCTCCCTGTGAGCTTCTCAACCAAAGGAAGAGCAGCTTCAGCCTAGACCAGATATATGCTTTTAGTAAAATCATATATTTTCTACTTTACTACTACATGCGTAGGGCTCAAACTCGCTTCCCTACTACATGTGTAGAGTACCCAGCTCAAAATCACTTTCCTACCACATACGTAGAGTATCCAACTCAAACTTACTTTCCTACTGCCTGATTAGAGTACCCAGCTCAAACTTACTTTCCCACTACATGCGTGGAGTACCCAACTTCCTTCAGCGCTTGTGGCAAAAGAGTAGCGTTCAATGTAAGTCCTGTTGGCTGATTTCCGCGCAGTATTCCGTGCTGAATGGAAAAGGTAATGGGTTTTATAAAAGTGCTTTGGCATTTACGTTAATCAGTCATTTTTTTCATAAACAGTTAGTAAAACTATTCTAGTTTACGTAGTTCATTGCATATTTTTCACTCTTTTTCATCGACAAAGTTCAACTCAAGCATTTTCAGAAGTATGGGTTAGCTCGGTATATTCGTTTAAGTGGGTTTAGTTTTTGTTTATTTTTTGTAATTTTGTATCATCTTGGAGGACATGTCGACAATTCAGTATATGTAACTATTACTTCATGGAATCCTAAATAATGTTAAAGAGTTATAAGGTATTTAGAATTATGAGCCGCCGTGTTAATTTTTTTTGGAATCTCAAACTAGTTCATTTCCTGTTGTGTAAACCAGAAATGTCAAAATATAGTATTAAATGCATAAGAAAACAATTTCAAACACTACTGCACGTAGTGTGTTGTTATAGCAGATTCTGAAAGATTGATTGATCGAGTTGAGGTTTTCTTGCATCTAGATTCTGGTAGAAGAATATAATGTTGACATAAGGGTATACGAGTGGACCAGGTCTGCAAGGTCATTGTACCTTATTAATATCCACAGAATGTTCCAGAAGCTCAAATTTTCAGGAAAGGAGGGTGTTTTGTCATCCTGTTATGAATGATTATGCTCCAAGTTCCTACCATCTACTACTACTACTACTACTACTACTACTACTACTACTACTACTACTACTACTAGCTAAGCTACGACCTTAGTTGGAAAAACGGTATTATGTAAACCCAAGGGCACCAATAGGCAAAATAGCAATGTGAGGAAGCAAAATAAGGAAATAAATAAACTACACGATAAGTCATTCAGAGTTAATAAGGTTCGAAAGATGGTTTATAACTATATTTCATCCTTGTGTTCTTAACTCCTTTCTATTAATAAAGTGAATTTGAACCTTTCACCGATTTACGAGTTTCTGGTGGGTGGAAAGCCAGAGATAAATTTGTCGTCATTGGTATATCCATGGAGTCATACGGAAGGTTTCGAGAAATTTTCCTTACTCGGGATACAAGTCATTACGGGCATTGCTTATTCTGTGCTCAGGAGACTTCAAGGAAGAGGAAGGATCATTTCAATCATAATTTTTTCACACTGACATGAAAGAAAATTGAATTTTATGGTTCTTTTTACTGTATACCTGAACCAGAAATCTGATCCGGCAGCATTACATTTTTTACTTCAAACTTGCAGAGAATGTTTTCATATTGAACAGGCTGATATGATTTTTGTTTATTTTATATAAAAGATGTATTTCTTGTTTCTGTTCTTGAAGAATTTCATTTTAATTATTTATTACTTCTCTTTTATCTTATTTATTTCCTTATATCATTTCCTTACTGGGTTATTTTTCTCTGTTGGTGCCATTGGGCTTACAGCATCCTGCTTTTTCAACTAGGGTTATAGCTTAGCTAGTAATAATAACAATGAGGGCAGGCACTACTTAAGCATGGGTTCCAACCTTCTGCGTCTAAAACTAAATAAACCATCTATGCTGCTGGTTTATATGTCAAAATAAAACCAGAAGGAAGGAGGACAATCATGAAAAAATTCTCTCTTAATTTACTTTATGCTCACCTGTCTGCCAATCGTGAAAGGATACCTCCCTGTAAGAAGAGCCGAACGTGTAGGAGTGCATAGAGGTTGAACGTAGGACTGATCCAAGATGATGCCCTCATTGGCTAGTGCTTCCAGATTTGGTGTCAAAGCCTTTCGGTTATGCCACGACACATCATGCCATCCTTTCGAAAAGGCGTGGGACATGAAAGGTTACATCATTTTTATAATGTTGCTTTAGGAAACCATTTACAGTATTACAAAACTTTTTTCGACAAGTTATCCTTTACTCTAAAGTATAATAAAGTGTGAAAATTCTCAATAACTGTGTACTTCAGTCAATCATTGATTATTATATGAAGAAATTAAATATATTTTAATTCCTTCGTTTATTACTTTTAAATAGTTATAGTAACTTAGATAAAGTAACTTGCGTTAAAATTATATATCTTGTTATATGATGATAGATATTTAATGGATCATAAATCTGTCCCATTAAATTCAATATTTTAAGATAACATCTTTTACCTAAATCATCAGCCAAAATAAAGACGATATGAGGCTTAGAAGGTATTGCAGGGGATACAGAAGTAACATCAGCCCACAAACATATTTGCAAAAGCAGGAAGCTCAGGATCTTTCGACGTTTACTTCCTCTACTGGACATGATGTTTCACGCCACTTTCAAATACGAAACTGAACATATAAAATTTGAACACCTTTTATATTAGATATTTTCAAACAGCTGCTAAAGAAAGATCCATTGTGCAATAGTATTATCAGTGTTCTTATCTGATGACAGTTTACCTAATCTTGTATCACATGTACATTTATATGCAAGTAGTCAGTGCAATGTTATCTTTACATTGACTACCTAAACATACCATAGAATCATTTGGCCTAACAAATATTATCAAAGCTTTCTTTTCTATTTGAATCTCGAACTTCGGGGATCACATGACCAAAGCACAAAATCTGTGTAAAGGAATTAGAAAAATATGATGATTCAACAGAGGAAGTTTTAATAAATCACTTTATTACTAATTGATTAATTTACTGAAAATATTTTGAATACTTCGTTACCTCACAATACTGTATACAGTATACTGTATTCCCGATATCCAAAAATGGTTTCTCTTACTGATAAACGTCATGATGAAGTTTGAAGTAATTTATATTCTGTAATCATAATGTAGTTAAAAAAGGAAAGCTTATGAATAGTATTCATACTGGATTCTCCAGAACTTTTAATACTTTTTTCTTCTGAATATCCTGATTCTGATTACTTTTTCTGTGCAGTGTTTTTTCCGGATACAAGTTATTGTCAATATTCATTCCGCTTATGTTAGAGAGAGAGAGAGAGAGAGAGAGAGAGAGAGAGAGAGAGAGAGAGAGAGAGAGAGAGAGAGAGAGAGAGAGTGTTTCATTGTTAACAAATGACCCAGAGGAGTGAGAGAACATCGCAGAATCGCATGACGATGACGTTGAAGATATGTTGGTTGACTTTCAAAGCGAACTACTCCGACTGGTCCCAGCAGATCTTCCACCAGACGACCCTAAAAGCAACTTTAAGTACTTTGGGGGCGTCTGGAGCCCCGGATGGTGCCAAGTCTAACAGAAAACACGATAGCATTACCTTTCCTTGCTTGAATATTCCTCAAAAACTCACAACCATTGATGGTAGAAGGAAGGATACAAGAACTTCGTGTCTCACGCAAGATGGAGCGAGCTGAGTGAACGTGTATTATAGTCTATTTCAATCTCCAATGCTGTACAGAAATCCCTTGATTGTGGTCAGGAAGTTCGTATGATTGGCCTTGATTTTAGTGCTGCCTTTGATCGTGTTGATCACGAGGCCCTTGTTTTCAATCTCAAACAGGTGGGAGTGGGTGGGTTGTTTCTTAGCATTATTATTGATTTTTTTAAGTAATAGATCTCAGTTGTTGTTGATGGGCACCATAGTGGGTATAGGAATGTGATATCTGGTGTTCCACAGGGTAGTGTTCTTGACCCATTACTTTTCATACTATATACACATGACATGTAGTTTGGCCTAGAAAACAAGCTTGTTGCATATGCAGATGATGCTACTCTCTCTGCATCAATTCCATCCCCTAACCGTAGATCTGGGATTGCTGAATCCCTTAATAGAGATCTAGCTAATATTAGTGAATGGTGCAAATTATGGGGTATGACGTTGAATCCTAACAAAACTAAAAGTATGATTGTAAGTAGGTCAAGGACAGTGGCTCCTCAACATCCGGATCTCAGTATTGAAAATGTTTCTTTAACTTTGTTCGACTCTTAGAATTTTAGGTGTGATTCTGGACAGCAAATTTACTTTTGAGAAACACATTAGGTCTGTGTCTTCTTCAACTGAACAAAAAATTGGCTTATTGAGAAAGTCTTTCAAGATTTTCGGTGATCAATGTATTCTGAAGAAGTGTTTTAATTCTTTCATTCTACCTTGTTTTGAGTATTGGGGCCTTTTCGGTTTGACTGCCGCAAAAATTATGAAACCAAAATGCTATTTTCTAATTTCAGAAAATATAATCATATTCTTTATTCATTATCTCCTTCATGCTTCATAGTCCTCAGCCATGTAGGCCTGGGTCTTCCAACTCTTCAAGTGCCTAGCGGAGCCCAGTTGAATGTTTGGTGAACTATTCTCTCTTGGGGAGAGCAAAGAGCATGCCCATATCATCTCCATCTACCTCTCACCATGGTCTTATCCACACATGGCACTCGGATAATTCATAGCTTCATTTCTAATTCTGTTCTGCCATTTAGCTCCCAATATTCTTCTGAGGAATTTGTTCTCAATTGTACTAAATATGTTGGATGATTCTTTGTCACATCCTGACATGTCCATACTGTGACACGTACCTCACTAAACTGATATATATCCTGATTTTTATATGATTCTACCTTATTAATCCTTTCTCCTTATTTCATCTTCCATTGCTTATTCCATTCTCATCGGTCTTTCTTCTATTTATCTTTAGCCAACTTCCAATATTACTTATGCTGAATTCGCCCCACTCCCCCACTCTAGCGCCAGCCCTTATGAACCAGATTCCATACGTCCCAGACATTTTGTGAATATACTGACAAAATTAGATATGTTTCTTACTGATCAAACTTGTCTTTTCTTTCGTTTCTCAGTGTGCCCTGGAGTAACCCCCCCCCCCCCTCCCCCCCGCCTGTCAGCTCAATTAACTAGCGGGATACTCAGTGGAGCGCAGACCTCTGCCTCGGCAACTTATTTCTCGACTTTGACCTTTGACTTTAACATGTATTGATTGGCGTGGATTTTCATACGCTCAATATGAACCTTTTGAAGTCTGATAACGATGTCCAAACTTATGAACGAATTAGACATTTTGCTTGACCTCTGACTTTGACCTTCCAGAATTTAATAATTTCCAATTTTTGAATAGGTTAATCCCTGCAAGTTTCATTACTCTACGATTAAAATTGTGGCCACGAAGCTGTTCACAAACGCGCGCACACAAACAGGGGAGAAAACAATCTCCTTCCAACTTCGTTGGCTGAGGTAATAATTATACAAATGTAGTTTTATTAGACTGGTGGTTCTTCCGTATTTCGTGATGAATTCCACTGTTTTTTCCACCGTATTGAAAATTTTTTTTCTTTGAATTGTGCATTCGAACTCCATGGAGATCACTTACCAAATTAAGAACTGGATTCCGCATGGTTTCTGTTGTTGGTTTTGTAAATGTTTATATTCTTAGTTGTTTGCTATATTTTTCAGAGCCGTTTTAGTCAGTTTTTCGGTGTTCTATTATATATAGAATAAAATAATCAAAAGGGTCTCTTGATAGTTTTACCAAAATATTTTTTTGCATTTATCATTTTTATTTTAATGACTTGTTTATTTTCAAGTCAATTAATTTCCTTGTTAATGACAGTGGTAATATACTATTTCTATATTAAACACCTGATGGGTTCATTGTTAATTGTGCACTAAAGCAATATAATTCTCCTCGCAAGGTATTTGTTTATTTCTTGACCTTTATGGATATGAAAATATTCTACTATTGTTTAGAAGTAGGCCACTCAAAAATTAAACTATTTACTATTAGTTTGTGAGCGTGAGGTCTGTCAGCATGGAATTGGGATGTTGCTGGAATTTACTATATTGTTCGTTGTGCCGATTTGATTTCTCTACATTACTCTCCCAGGTCAATTTATGATTTATCTTGGCACCATAATTTGATAATTGATATTCCCAAGACCTTCAGATTTTGTAGAGGGATTATCTCCTCATTTGCTCTGGGGACCTCTATGTCGATGTAACTACCGTGCCACATTAACAAGAAAACTTGGATATCCTGAAGATTTTTTTAATCTTCAGTGACGGAAACCAGATTACTTGTAACAAGATACCCCATCTCTGGTCCCAATTCAATGTTTTGTTATTTTAAATGTTATGGGCACTTGACATTCTAAGGGCATGAGAACTCTTGGCTTTCCATATGACACCCCGTCGTGCAGTAAGTGCAATTGGTGGTATAGCCAGTGATTTTATCCTTCTGGAAGCGTTGTAAAAGTTATAGACGCTGTCTGAGCTGTGATTTTAGCCTTCTGAAACGGAGGTAAACGTTTGAGAGGCTATGCAGTGAGTGCAAGTGTTTTTGTTTTCTTGCCAGTGATTTTAGCCTTCTGGAACAGGTAAACGTTTTAGAGGCTATGCAGTGAGTGCAAGTGTTTTTGTTTTCTTGCCAGTGATTTTAGCCTTCTGGAACAGGTAATCGTTTTAGAGGCTATGCAGTGAGTGCAAGTGTTTTTGTTTTCTTGCCAGTGATTTTAGCCTTCTGGAACAGGTAATCGTTTTAGAGGCTGTGCAGTGAGTGCAAGTGTTTTTTCTAGCCAGTGATTTTAGCCTTCTGGAACAGGTAATCGTTTTAGAGGCTGTGCAGTGAGTGCAAGTGTTTTTTCTAGCCAGTGATTTTAGCCTTCTGGAACAGGTAATCGTTTTAGAGGCTGTGCAGTGAGTGCAAGTGTTTTTTCTAGCCAGTGATTTTAGCCTTCTGGAACAGGTAAACGTTTTAGAGGCTGTGCAGGGAGTGCAAGTGTTTTTTCTAGCCAGTGATTTTAGCCTTCTGGAACAGGTAAACGTTTTAGAGGCTGTGCAGGGAGTGCAAGTGTTTTTTCTAGCCAGTGATTTTAGCCTTCTGGAACAGGTAAACGTTTTAGAGGCTGTGCAGGGAGTGCAAGTGTTTTTTCTAGCCAGTGATTTTAGCCTTCTGGAACAGGTAAACGTTTTAGAGGCTGTGCAGTGAGTGCAAGTGTTTTTTCTAGCCAGTGATTTTAGCCTTCTGGAACAGGTAAACGTTTTAGAGGCTGTGCAGTGAGTGCAAGTGTTTTTTCTAGCCAGTGATTTTAGCCTTCTGGAAAAGGTAATCGTTTTAGAGGCTGTGCAGTGAGTGCAAGTGTTTTTTCTAGCCAGTGAATTTAGCCTTCTGGAACAGGTAAACGTTTTAGAGGCTGTGCAGGGAGTGCAAGTGTTTTTTTCTAGCCAGTGATTTTAGCCTTCTGGAACAGGTAAACGTTTTAGAGGCTGTGCAGGGAGTGCAAGTGTTTTTTCTAGCCAGTGATTTTAGCCTTCTGGAACAGGTAAACGTTTTAGAGGCTGTGCACTGAGTGCAAGTGTTTTTTCTAGCCAGTGATTTTAGCCTTCTGGAACAGGTAAACGTTTTAGAGGCCGTGCAGTGAGTGCAAGTGTTTTTTCTAGCCAGTGATTTTAGCCTTCTGGAACAGGTAAACGTTTTAGAGGCTGTGCAGTGAGTGCAAGTGTGTTTTCTAGCCAGTGATTTTAGCCTTCTGGAACAGGTAAACGTTTTAGAGGCTGTGCAGTGAGTGCAAGTGTTTTTTCTAGCCAGTGATTTTAGCCTTCTGGAACAGGTAAACGTTTTAGAGGCTGTGCAGGGAGTGCAAGTGTTTTTTCTAGCCAGTGATTTTAGCCTTCTGGAACAGGTAAACGTTTTAGAGGCTGTGCAGGGAGTGCAAGTGTGTTTTCTAGTCAGTGATTTTAGCCTTCTGGAACAGGTAAACGTTTTAGAGGCTGTGCAGTGAGTGCAAGTGTTTTATCTAGCCAGTGATTTTAGCCTTCTGGAACAGATAATCGTTTTAGAGGCTGTGCAGTGAGTGCAAGTGTTTTTTCTAGCCAGTGATTTTAGCCTTCTGGAACAGGTAAACGTTTTAGAGGCTGTGCAGTGAGTGCAAGTGTGTTTTCTAGCCAGTGATTTTAGCCTTCTGGAACAGGTAAACGTTTTAGAGGCTGTGCAGTGAGTGCAAGTGTTTTTTCTAGCCAGTGATTTTAGCCTTCTGGAACAGGTAAACGTTTTAGAGGCTGTGCAGGGAGTGCAAGTGTTTTTTCTAGCCAGTGATTTTAGCCTTCTGGAACAGGTAAACGTTCTAGAGGCTGTGCAGTGAGTGCAAGTGTGTTTTCTAGCCAGTGATTTTAGCCTTCTCGAACAGGTAAAAGTTTTAGAGGCTGTGAAAGTGTTTTTTCTAGCCAGTGATTTTAGCCTTCTGGAACAGGTAAACGTTTTAGAGGCTGTGAAAGTGTTTTTTTCTAGCCAGTGATTTTAGCCTTTTAAAACAGGTAAACGTTTTAGAGGCTGTGAAAGTGTTTTTTTCTAGCCAGTGATTTTAGCCTTCTGGAACAGGTAAACGTTTTAGAGGCTGTGCAGTGAGTGTAAGTGTTTTTTTCTAGCCAGTGATTTTAGCCTTCTGGAAGCATTATAAACAAAAAGGTTGTCTAAGGAAACAACTGCCTGTGATTTAAGTCTTCTATAAGCATTGTAAACGTCATAGAAGCTGTCTGAGCAGAGGTCTGGTAGGAGGGAGAGGAAGTAGTCATACCCTGGTGAGAGCAGTGTGTTTGTATATAATTTTTAGCCGTATTTTTTTTATGCGTTGCGTACATATTCATTTGTAATTCTTAGTGATTCCTTAAGGGATCTGGTCGCTAAATTTTACCGAAATTCTGCCATCCTGTTCTGTCAATGTTTTTGAAATTGCTATTATAGTTAAAAATTAAAAGTTGAACCCGTCGCCCATTTTTTTTAAATATTACTGATACCTGCCCACTTTTGAAGGGGTTTTCGAAAATAAATTGTTTTGGGTATTTGACACTGACGAAAGATTCTCTCGGCCAGATTTCCTCTCTTGGTTCAATCTTTAACCGTAAAATTATCATATAATTTTCATCTAACCCTTTTTATATATGTAATTGTTTACTTGTTGATAATGCAACATCTCTTCCCTTCTCTATTCCTTGTTATTTTTCACGGTTCCACTAATTCACTTCATATCCATTCTTTTATCCATGACCTACAGTCTCCCCTCCTCATATATATATATATATATATATATATATATATATATATATATATATATATATATATATATATATATATATATATATATATATATATATATATATATATATATATATATTGTTTATTTTCTTTAAATATATCTTTTCCTTCCTTTACTGACCTCTTCTGTTATTTACAGTTCATCTCGAATTGGGTTTGCGAGGATAACTTAATGGAGATATATCTTGTTAGATTGCTTCATCTTATTTTATTTGTTTGTCTTTCATTCAATTCCTAGATTCTGTTTGATGGAAAAGTGAAGCACCTTTGAACTTTTATTGAAATTTTGGGTGTCTGGTTTTTCCAAAATCGTTCGAAAGAGATCTTAAAACTCATCTTTTTTTTTTATTAAGTCATCTATTAGAGGCAACAAATGTTTTCAATATTAAGTTGTCATTTTCTTTACCTTGATTTAGAATATTGCTACCATAATTTCGGTTCTACATCTAGTCTCTTCTAGATAGGACTGAATTAAGTCCTGACTGATTTCTAGATCACGCCCTGTTCTGTCTTAGCTATATACACCGCTTCAAGTTCTTCAACCAATGTTCCTCATAATCTGAGGAAAATGGTCTTTCTTCTGGTAACACTCGTCGGGACTATACTGCCAATATACAGTAAACCTAGTACAGTAAGTAATTGTAATCCTAGCGTCTGTTATTGTTTCTCCCTCTCTTCTCTCATTATTTTGAATTATGTTTGATCCCGTTTTCTGTTAAAATGTCCAATTCTTCATCGTGGGGAGTCTATAAAGTTTTCGTGGTGCTATCAAGTCCTGGCTAGAAACCTGCATCGGGTGGTTTGTCTTGTCTAATTTCACATTAGAAAAATAACAGACTTATATTGCGATTTGGAACCATTGCAGCGGAAACCTTTAAACCTTTCATTTCACCATAAGGATTCATTGAAATGAGAAACGGTATTCAGAGCGTTCACACTTTTGGACGTGAGCTTTTCAAGTTCTGAGATATTAAGGGTTGGGTTTGAAAGTGAACGCCGAAAAAACTTTTATTATAAATGGGGTTCATTATTGGATAGTTGAATGATTAAACTAGAATTCTGAACTCGTACAAAATTATATTCTCATAAGCTTCTTATCTGATTCAAAATTCTTTTAAACCGATTTTTTTTTTTTGTAATGAATCCATAAATGCAAAATACATATTACTTGATATCGAAATAATATTCCATGTACCTTCATAATTATAAATCTTTTGATATATTCTAGTTCGCATAAAAAATTTAACTGGCCTTTTGATACATTTTAGCTTCGATGTTATGGAAGTAGAGGGAAGTTGAATTTTCGATGGAGGTCTACTCCGACGTAATAAATTTGTGATGAAATGCTTTGCTGGAACCACAGTTTTGTATTGGCTGTAATGAATCACTGGCCATTATAGGCCTCATTAATACCTAATGGGGTTATTACCCTTTCCTAAAAGATACAGGTTTTGGTGCTTTGCTTGCAGTTTTGAATTCAGATTCGTCGTTCCAAACCTTTCTGATTCTTTCATTTGTAAGAGGATTTTTCTGTTATACGTACACCCAATTTTGGGGAAGTTTATTAGCCCTGTTTATATTGCTTTTAAAGGTTTCAGAGCTGGTTTGGTATTAAGTATATGTAGAGGCTAAAGAGACTGGCAGCTTAATCCTTTACCAGCCCATGGGTTCAGTGGCCACTTTCCTCTTGGTAAGGGTAGAAGAGAGACTAGCTATGGTAAGCAGATCTTCTAGGAGAAAGACACTCCAAAGTCAAACCATTGTTCTCTAGTCTTGGGTAGTGCCATAGCATCTGTACCATGGTCTTCCACTGTCTTGGGTTAGAGTTCTCTTACTTGAGGGTACGCTCGGACGCACTATTCTATCATATTTCTCTCCCTCTTGAATTTATAATGTTTTTATAGTTTATAAATGAAAAATCTGTTTTAATGTTAGTGGTCGTATAATATTTAATTTTAATTGTTCATTGCTTCTTTTGTAGCTTATTGATTTCGTTGTTTCCTTTCCTTACTGTACCATTTTTCCCTGTTGGAGCCCATGGGCTTATAGCACCCTGCTTTTTCAATTAATATTATAACTTGGCTGGTAATAATATGTATATGTATATATATGTATATATATATATATATATATATATATATATATATATATATATATATATATATATACATGATAAATATTTCACATTTAGACGTGTTTTTCGTATTCAAATAAGCCATACATTATACTCCCTTAGTGTGTGGATTCTCTCTATACCTTGGGATCATAGACCCAAGGGGGAATCGACTGAAAGATCTTTTGAGTTGATTCCCCCTGGGGTAGTATAATATATGGCTTCTTTGAATATATATATATATATATATATATATATATATATATATATATATATATACATATATATATACATATATATATATATAATTATATATATATATATATATACATATATATATATACATATATATATATATATATATTATGATTTGATCTTTTATGTAAAAAAAACTGCAGCATCATCTATGATTTTAACTTTTTTCTCTTTTATGTACTTTTGTCAGTTTTTGAGGAATATTCAAGGAAGGGAGCGATATATATATATATATATATATATATATATATATATATATATATATATATATATATATATATAAAATATGATTTGATCTTTATGTAAAAAAAAAACTCTGGAGCATCATCTATGATTTTAATTTTTTCTCGTGTTTATGTCCTTTTACCTTCCATCAATGGTTGTGAGTTTTTGAGGAATATTCAAGCAAGGAAGGGTAATGTTGTCGTGTTCTCTGTTAGACTTGGCACCATCCGGGGCTCCAGACGCCCCCAAAGTACTTGGGGTTGCTTTTAGGGTCGTCTGGGTGAATATCTGCTGGGACCATTCGAAGTAGTTCGCTTTGAAAGTCAACCAACATATCTTCAACGACATCCTGATGTGATTCTGCGATGTTTTCTCTCTCCTCTGGGTCATCTGTTAACAATGTTAGTTCCAGTGAATCTCTCTCTCTCTCTCTCTCTCTCTCTCTCTCTCTCTCTCTCTCTCTCTCTCTCTCTCTCTCTCTCAAACATAAACGAAATTAATATTAACAAAAGTTAAACACTGCATGCAGAAAAAAATCGGAACCAGGATGTTATCATAAGCAAAAAGTATTATAAGTTTCTGGAGAATCAAGTAGAACATTCATAGATACTATTAGTAAGCTTTTCCATTTCAACTAGATTTATGACTCCAGATTATAAATTACTTTAAACTTCATCATGGCGTTTAACAGTAAGAAAATTGATTTGTGTATTTCAGGAATATATATATTGTGATGTAACGAAATATTTGCAATGTTTTCAGTAAAGTAATCAGTTAGTAATAAATTGGTTGGTTAAAACTTCCTTTGTAGAATCATCATGTTTTCGAGTTCCTTTACACAAATTTTGTGCTTTGGTCATATGATCGCCAAGGGTTTGAGATTCACATGGTAATATTTGTTAGGCCAAATGTTTTTATGGTATACTCATAAAATTAATTGATAAAATACTACCAATTGGATAGTCTTTGAATTTTTAACTTGTTATTTTAAGGGAATTTGTTAAAATTTCTTTCCTGTCACTCTGGTACTACCTGGGACTTCCATTACTTGAAGCATTGTGAATACATTTTATAGATTTTGATTTTTCCAGTGAATGAAATTTCTTATTTAGAAAACAATTACGAAGTCAGTCATGTTATGTCTTTTTCAACAGCAAATCTCAATGATGGTTGCAATTAGTTATTTGCCCAAATTGCAAAGGATTGCGTGATAGAAAAAGGAAATTCATTACAAAAAATTTTAGTGAAACAAAATTATGAAGTTATGAAGTCGGACTACTAAATGAATAAGTTTTTATATTATATATTAAACCTTGATGGTAATGTTTACTGACATATACTGTAACTCTATAGTTGTGTTGCGTACACCCTCATGCAGTCAGCCAATCCCCCCCCCCTTCCGTCCATCTCTCACTTCTTACCTATGACGTTAAAGAGTTTAATTCCTCGTTGAAGATCATCGCTGCTTGGAGTGTTGTGATCGTGGAGGGAATCTACTTCTGTGTCGAGGCCCTCCGGAGGGAAGGTCCAGGAACCTTCTCCTGGATTTCCTACTATCATCTTGTAGTCGCCCTTCCTGAAATGGTGTCAGTGGGTCACGTCATCATTTGTCGTTCACTCGGTCGAGACATATTTTAAAGGTTTTAAAGGCCGCTCTTGAATGGCACAGGTAAGCGAGTGGCAGTGCCCTAGAGAGACACCATATATATGATCAGCGCCCAAGCCCCCTCTCCATCCAATGTAGGACCAAGGAGGGCCAGGCAATGGCAGCTGATGACTCAGCAGATAAACCTATAGGCTCCCCCAAACCCCCCATCCTCAGCTCACAAGGATGGTGAGGTTGCAGTGACCGAAAAAACTAACGAGTCTGAGTAGGACTCAAACCCCAGTCTGGCGTTCACCAGTCAGAGACGTTACCACATCGGCCACCACATGAAACTAATAGAAAAGTATATGGAGAAACTCAATAATTAAATTTTCCGTTACCTGAGAGCTGCATTGAGCTGGGTTTCATTACTTGGATCTATAAAATTATCGATGTTATAAATGAACGATGTCCTTGGCGATGGTGATCCTGAAGTGAGAGCCTCCCATTGGTCAAAGCCATCGGTATTTTCAGGGATGGTACCGCCTGCTAAGCCAACCAGAGTTGCATACCAGTCTGTAACATGCATAAGCCTTCCAAGAGAATCAAAGTTAGCTTTGTATGGAAACAATTGTGTATATTTAAAACCAATTCTTAAGTGATAAGTTTTGTAATATAATGGTCATTGAATAGACAAAAACATGTCTGCTAGTATTAATGTTTTATTATGGAGATTCCTTCAAAGTAGAAAAGTGACTCTTTATTACTGTTAAAGAGAGTCCAGTAGTTTCTTTGTAAACATTTGAAATTGCCAATTGGTATATAAAGTATAAATTTATTCATGTAACTTCTTGTCAGGATTTTTTGTTAACTAAACATTATTTTGGTATAGTGTACTCCTGCTAAGATTTCCTACAGCACTGAGATGTAGAATTACTATTTATGTTTGAATTCCATTATAATTTATTTTCTCTTTGGCAATTTACATGCAAGATGTTAAAGATAACTTTTGTAATGTGTCTTTAAGTCGAAGTTCACATTTCATATTGGTTCCAGTTTGCAATGACGTTTTTTTAAAGTTTTTAGCTTATTCATAAAGGAAGTTGGTTAAAGTTTTAATGCTGTCAAGAACACCAATCGTCGTGTGGTTGTGCAGAAAGATTAAGGCAATTGTCTTTTGCTCGAGGCCCAGTTAGTTAACAATGACAGAAGGCATGATTTTGCTGTTCATGAAATTGAGAAAAATAAACTTTCTTAGAGATAGAAGGAAAGTAAGAAAAAAAGGAGTAGAACTGTGTAGGAACTTACGTGTTGGAGACGAATCCAGTCTTTGGCAAGAGAGGAGAGTGAATGAACCCAGCAGCTCTTGTGCCTCCCTCCCAGAGGGAACCCTTTGCTCCTCGAAGAGGCCAGTTGTTGGCACCGCTTTCGTGACCTCCATTCTTTTATTGGTAAATATACTTATTATTAGGAATTTCACCATTCAAATTACAGCATAAGAGGGTTGGTCAGTATATCAGTAGGCACTCCTTTATAATTTCTAAATACCTTCATAAATAAAGATGATTAAAGACAGAAAGCTAAACAGTTTCACAAATCGCCCACCCCCCACCTCCCTAAAAAATTAGGTATACTTTTGCACGATCTACATTTGATACTTACGTCAGAACTGAAAATGATGATGGAGTTGTTATAGTGACCCGTTTCCTTCAGGGCATTTACTACTCTACCAACGGCATCGTCCATCGCCCACGTCATAGCTGGAATTAATGTTAAATTTTAAGCATTCTTGAAAGTATAGCCTAAATAGTGAATTAGTTCTTAGCACCCGAGAATCGGGATGGGATCTTATTTGGAATGGACCCTAAATTATTGTTATATACAAGGGATGATGATTCGATTTTAGTAGTACAAAAACATTTACTCTGGGAAATTTTGGGGCTGACTTTACTTGGCATGATGCCCTATGAAACAAATTATAAGAACCTATGGCTATCTACTTTGGCAACCCATGCACGAGTATATCTTTAGCACTTTTGTTTTATTTTCAATAAATATTAAGAGTATTAAATCGTCAAGTCTAACATTCGGTTTTAAAACATCGTTCAATTGGCTTTGCTGAAAAATACTTTATTGAAAGTGACTTCGCTCAAACGACTATCAACGCCGAAATTAGTATGGTTTTACTATTTTTCAAGTAAACAATGAAATATGATGGTCTACCCATGAAAATATTTGGGGTAGTTTCGAGCTACCCAATTCACTAGTGTATTACTTCTATTTTTTTACATGTAGATTAAATCTACCTATTTTATGTTATAATACCTGTGAGAGAAGGCTTTTACATATTAAATCTTAATGTTAAGACTAAAACGGTGTAACGAATAATAAATGAAAAGATGTCGAATAAACCTATTTATTTGGTAAGTAAGTCGTCAATTTCTTACCCAGAACAATTTCTCTTTCCTCGTCTCCTATGTACTTGAAGGGTTCCCTGTAATTTTCCGGAACTTGCAAAGGAGTGTGAATACTCTGAAGGGCAAAGTACAGGAACATTGGGTTCTCTGGATTTCTTGTGGACAAGAGATCCTCGATATGAGATGAAAAGGCCTCCTGGAAGATGGAAACTTCAGTTTTTCTATGTGGTTGGAAAGACTTCATTGGTAACGTTGCAATAATGATGTTGATTATAATGATGATGATGATGGTTATTGATAAAAATTATAAGATTGATTAGTGTTAGTATTCATGTTTTATCACTAGTGCATCATTATTGATCTAGAGACAAAGGCTTAAATTTAACTATCTTATCTTCCATGAAATAAGAGGTATATATGTGGAAGCAAGGAGAGAGAAAAAGAGACAATAAACTGTAGAGTTATGTGTTTAGTTTTTATTGTGAGAAAATATTAGGACATTAGATTAGATAATAAACATTGCAAGGTTTTAATAAATAATTTTAAGAGGCTACATCCAATTAAATTGTTATTGTAGCTAGCATTCCTTCCAAATACTTTCCTCTCTTTTACATTGGTTGATTTTATATAATTTCTTCAAAATTTAACGATTGATAGGATACTGTTTACATATTTTGATATATCATTAGTTCTTTCATTATGTGTAAAACTAGTAACTCTCTCTCTCTCTCTCTCTCTCTCTCTCTCTCTCTCTCTCTCTCTCTCTCTCTCTCTCTCTCTCTCTCTCTCTCTCTCTACTCATGAGTTAGTTAATGTCCCCTCCTCCACTGAACAACGAAAAATGAAGCTCCTGGGTGCATGGTTTACTTATGTACAAATGGAATTCGTGTTGTAATTAGAATCAACTAGACAGTTTCAATATTTTTTTTTCAATACTCATTTTGGTTCCTTAAGGCAGTGAAGAATTGTTGTTTTAGCAGTTTTTTTTATATAAGCGGAATGATTCTAGGTCTTTGCTATCTCGGATATTTGTCACCCCGTCAACAAAGAAGGCTTTACTCCTTTAATTCCTTTTCTATAATAATATGCCTTCGTCAGTCCTCCCTTTTGGTTGCAAATATTATTATTATTATTATTATTATTATTATTATTATTATTATTATTATTATTATTATTTGCTTTTTGTACGGATAGGCCCTCCACTCTTGAATTAAGCTGATTGTTTAGTGGATTTAGTTACTTTGGCGTTACGAGTTTGCTGAATTCACTCCTGAGTTTTGTTTCCAATTGTTTAATGATTTTAAGTTATTTATTTAGTAGGTCTTTGGAGGTCAGATTATCTTACATTATTTTATTAGTTGGTCTTTGTACAATTTTTTATTTTTATTGATATTTCTCATACTTTTTATATCTCTAAGTGTTGGCTATACTTGAGACATGAGCATCTGGTACGCTTATAATCCAGTTATGTGGGTATCTATCTACTTGCAACTTGAACATTAGGTTAATAACAAGATATAATTACTTAATCATAAGTTCTGTTAAATTACTTACCGTATCGTAAGTTCCGTTGACGCTAAAATCAGGATCTACATTTCTCCTGAAATCGTATCCATAGCCTTGCTCACCTAAAACGATATGACATGCATCGGAGAGGTTAGAGAGATGTCGTTGTTATAATGACTCTTATTATTGCAATAGTGTAGCCTATGAAATGGATTAAGTAAGGCAACGCCACTTTCTTGAAGGAATGAGTTCTCAAACTGTAGCCAAATTTCCCAATGTAAACTCTTTAGTCCCAATTGTTACTTAATGATGATTTTACAGATAAGGTAAAATCTAAAACATACGTTTGTCTCAATATGAAAAATGAATAACGCTCCTTTGTATTTCTGTTAATAGACTTTTTGGATGGGCTAATTTGGATGCATTACTTAGTCTTTAACAGTACCCATATCACATTCGAGTTTAAAGGTTTAAAGGCCGTTCATGAATGGCAGGGGCAAGGGACAGTGACATTACCCTATAGAGTAGGACAATGCCCTAGACTGGCCATGCATACACATGATCAGCACCCAATCCCCCTCTCCACTCAAGCTAGGACCAAGGAAAGCCAGGCAACGGCTGCTGATGACTCGGCAGATAGACCTATAGGCTCTCCCCCCCCCTCCTTAACTCACAAGAATGGTGTGGTTGCAGCGATGAAAGAAACTAACGAGTTTAAGCTGGACCCGAACCCCAGTTTGTCGTTCACCAGTCAGGGACGGTACCACATTGGTTCCCACAAAGAAAAATCATTTCTAGCCATTTATTTTGTGATGTTGCCTAAAATTCAATTTCACATTTATAAGTCCTGGGATATGGAGGAAATAGGTGTATCCTATAACCAGAATCCTATCCCCACCATTAGGCTATTTTTTTACCCAGGTAGGATACTCACTCAAGGTGGGAGAACTGGTAATGTGATTGTGTAATTTTTTACGTTTCAAATTACAATTCTGTTCTGGAATATTATTGCCATAAAAGCATAATATGCTCGGCATTTATTTATGCAATATCCTCCTTGGGAAACATTTGTTAGTAACCCTGGCTTATTAGTCATAGACGCTCATTGATCTTATTATAGTCTAATATTCTCAAATATTGCTGAAAAGGTAGAAGGAATTTATCACAATTTTTATGGAATTGTTTAAATACCGAAAACCATTTGAAATATGCAGTGCTAAAAACTCAAAAGCAGAAGCTAGAAATTTTGTAAATATCAGGAATTAATTTATGATAGCATTGTATTCATTATTTTTTATAAGGTAGACCCACTTTCTTTGAATACCATGTTCCCATTCTGTGGTGGCATATCATTGCCATAAAAGCATTTCCTATGCATTATCTATGCTATATCCTCCTTGAGAAACTTTTATTTGTAACCTTGGCTTATTAGTTATAGACGCCCATTGATCTAAATATAGTCTAAAATTCTCAAATATTGCTGAAAAGGTAGAAGGAATTTATCACAATTTTTATGGAATTGTTTAAATACCGAACACCATTTGAAATATGCAGTACTAAAAACTCAAAAGCAGAAGTTAGAAATTTTGTAAATATCAGGAATTAATTTATGATAGCATTGTATTCATTATTTTTTTATAAAGTAGACCTACCTTCATTGAATCCCCTGTTTCCAGCTGAGTGAACATAGTGGTCCTCTCCTCCATTGTAATAACCAAAGAATGTGTCAAATCCTCTGTAGTTTGGGGTGTAATCCCAGTGGCAGAACCCCAAGTGCCATCTGAAAATAATGACATCGAGATTTCATTAGTATTCCTTAGAAAATCAATTGAGGCTCGTGTAAGCTTCAATATATTTTGATAGAAATACTCATATACGGTGTGATAAATTTCCTAAAAAGTATAGTTATAGACAATTACTTAAGGCTCGTTTGTGACAGGCATATTTGATGATGTCAGTGTCACAGAATGAAGGAGAAATCCATATTTATCAGTTTCATTATATAACAATGTGTCTGTTATTGCTTGTGAGGATCATAAGTATGGATGGTTACTGATTTATCCTTATTCTTTGTGTAAAATTTCCTATTTTAGTTAAAATTGTAATAAAGGATGTGTGTTTGTCTTCCACTCACATCCGACGTCATGACATAACTCTGGAGAATTCTTTGTAAGTCTTATGACACTTCGCGTCTTAATGAGTTTTCCATACTATAAAGATTCGGTATTCTTTTCGTTTCAGTTTTCCCTTATAGCTAGAATCCCCGCTTTATCCTCGAGAATATATTACACATTGTATGTTTTCCGCCCACATTACCTTACAGTATTTTGTTATGAATTAAATGAAAGAAAAATTTCCCTTTGTGTATAGATAGATACTTAGGTTAGATGAACAATGTAAAACAAAAGAGGAAGAAGAGATACACTAAACTGCTTCTTTTGCAGCCACATTCTATGTTGTTAAAATCACATACAATTAATTATTCTTTTCAAAATAAGAGACTCCGCAATATTCATTTCAGTTTATAAAATCTAAGGCTATAGAACCGTTACATCTTTGTCCTTCAATATCATCTCTAAGCCAAAATAGTTGCGTAATTATTTTTTGTTTGTAATAGAAGGACTGATATAATGTGAGAGTTAATCCCAGGGAAAAGGCAGGTGTGATTCTCAGGACTTTGCACTGTTCCTTCTAACTTTTCAAGATGAGACTGATTAACAGAGGTCATACACTCCACATTAGATTTTATCTAGAAAATGTTTGCGACACTTATTTTATACACGTACTATATAAGTATATATAAATATTATATATACATATATATATATATATATATATATATATATTATATATATATATGTGTGTTATATATACACACACACACCCACACACACACACATATATATATATATATATATATATATATATATATATGTATATATATATATATATATATATATATATATATATTACTTTAGGAAATCACCTGAAACTTGAGCATTTGACATACTGGGTTAACTTGTTATTCGGGAAGCAGTACAATAATTTTGATATTTCAATGATAATTTCTTGTGAATGGCATTTCAGTGTTTTTATGTAACATTAGCTATAAGGCTTATATTTCTTGATCATGATTACCTACCTTCAGCATTTCTTGCTAAGAATTCCTTTCTTGCTATCTACTTTTGTGGAAATGTCTGCTTCAGGCTCAACGATGGTTCTAGCATCTAGACACTGAGATATTTTGAACAATGCCAACCTTATAGCATACAGTGATGTACGTATCTTTCAGTGACAAATGAAGGGTATGGTGCATCAGTCACATGTAAAGGAGGAAATTAACAAATAGGGGTGCTTGGACCCTTTTAAATAGCATCTTCTTTCACTGCTAAGAACCACAGGTAGCTAGGTAAGTGACGAGGAAGAATACTTAAGATATTTAATTATTTTTAGTATATCACGCATTTTTTTTCATGTGGGTGTCGTTGAAGAGCGTGTTTTTGCACATATAAATCGCCCAGATACATACGTCCGCTATGTTGACAACACCTTTATGAAAGCCCCTCTACCGAATGTATTGATGAACTTCGTAAGACCTCTGACGAGTGTAGTTCTCTTAGATTTACTATGGGATACCAGGGAAAACGGCCACCTTCCCTTCCTGGATGCCTGGTCTTGATATCTGATGGTATTTCTGATACCACGTTCTACACTAAGCCCATGAACTGAGGCCTTTGCTTGAGTGGTAAGAGGGAATGTCCCACTTGGTATAAGACTTCCACCATCCGAGCCTACGTTCGTCGGGACCTTTCCCATTGTTGTTCCTGGATGGAGACTCGCAAGGGGCTGGATAAGAATTACTCAGGTCCTCGTGAACAACGGTTACTCCAACAAGCAGATCGACAGAGGTCACATGTGCTATGGATTACTGGTAAGAGTGAGCCCATCAATGAGAGCATTCCTTCTAGAGTTAACTTGTACTACAAAGGCGTCATGAACAGCCAGCACCAGCAGGATGAGAACGCCATGAGAGACATCGCCAAGAACCACTTCACACCCGTGCAAGAGCACTCCAACATTAACCTTATTATTTAGTATCAGACAGTGAGGACATAACTCATTATGAAGAATAACTCGGCCCTCCTGTGCAGAACGATCTGAAGAAGTCCAACGTTGTTTATTCCTACCAATGCCTAGTCTATGGATGCCATGTCCAACTGAAGACCATCAAAATTAACTAACTCTCCATGCACAACAGGAATGTGATATGAGATATTAATAGAAATACTAAACTCCCTGTCAGTGCCTTGGATGGCAGAAGGCTTAAGATCTTTGATAGCCTGCTCATCTAAAAAGAACAACCAGACCTAAATACAACACAGGAGATGTTCCTCCTACCCTCCTGTCATAGGAACACCCCCCCCCCCCACCTGGAAAAAGCGATGATGACAACGACTAGCCTGCGTAAGCGCCTCATTCAATCACCAAGTGACATTAGAAACCGATTAGCTTGCTTGACTCTGTGCTCGGCTCGGTCAGTGCCTTGGCCAATTACTGTGCCGCACTGGAAGCCCTGCCTGGAGCCACCCAAACCCTAAGTTCTTTGATGAACATGAGCATAGGCGCGTAGCAGTGGCCTGATTGTAATTGAACCTCTCCTTGTGAGCTTCTCAACCAATGGAAGAGCAGCTTCAGCCTAGACGAGATATATGCTTTTAGTAAAATCATATATTTTCTACTTTACTACTACATGCGTAGGGCTCAAACTCGCTTCCCTACTACATGTGTAGAGTACCCAGCTCAAATTCACTTTCCTATTACATGCATAGATTACCCAGCTCAAAATCGCTTTCCTACTACATACGTAGAGTATCCAACTCAAACTTACTTTCCTACTACCTGATTAGAGTATCCAGCTCAAACTTACTTTCCCACTACATGCGTGGAGTACCCAACTTCCTTCAGCGCTTGTGGCAAAAGAGTAGCGTTCAATGTAAGTCCTGTTGGCTGATTTCCGCGCAGTATTCCGTGCTGAATGGAAAAGGTCATGGGTTTTATAAAAGTTCTTTGGCATATACGTTAATCAATAATTTTTTCATAAACAGATGGTAAAACTATTCTAGTTTACTTAGTTCATTGCATATTTTTCACTCGTTTTCATCGACGAAGTTCAACTCAATCATTTTCAGAAGTATGGTTTAGCTCGGTATTATGGTTTAAGTGGGTTTAGTTTTTGTTTATTTTTTGTAATTTTGTATCATCTTGGAGGACATGTCGACAATTTAGTATATGTAACTATTACTTCATGGAATCCTAAATAATGTTAAGAGTTATAGGGTATTAGAATTATGGGCCGCAGTGTTAATTTTTTTTTGGAATCTCAAACTAGTTCATTTCCTGTTGTGTAAACCAGAAATGTCAAAATATAGTATTAAATGCATAAGAAAACAATTTCAAACACTACTGCACGTAGTGTGTTATTATAGCAGATTCTGGAAGATTGATTGATCGATTTGAGGTTTTCTTGCATCTAGATTCTGGTAGAAGAATATAATGTTGACATAAGGGTATACGAGTGGACCAGGTCTGCAAGATCATTGTACCTTATTAGTATCCACAGAATGTTCCAGGAGCTCAAATTTTCAGGAAAGGAGGGTGTTCTGTCATCCTGTTATGAATGATTATGCTCCAAGTTCCTACCATCTACTACTACTACTACTAATACTACTACTACTACTACTACTACTACTACTAGCTAAGCTACGACCCTAGTTGGAAAAACAGTATTATGTAAACCCAAGGGCACCAATAGGAAAAATAGCAATGTTGGGAAGCATAATAAGGAAATAAATAAACTATACGATAAGTCATTCTGAGTTAATAAGGTTCGAAAGAAGGTTTATAACTATATTTCATCCTTGTGTTCTGAACTCCTTTCTATTTGTAAAGTGAATTTGAACCTTTCACCGATTTAGGAGTTTCTGGTGGGTGGAAAGCCAGAGGTAACTTTGTCGTCATTGGTATATTTTAGTCCATGGAGTCATACGGAAGGTTTCGGGAAATTTTCCTTACTCGGGATACAAGTCATTACGGGCATTGCTTATTCTGTGCTGAGGAGACTTCAAGGAAGAGGTAGGATAAGTTTCAATCATAATTTTTTCACACTGACAAAAAAGGAAATTAGATTTTATGGTTCTTTTTACTGTATACCAAAGCCAGAAATCTGATCAGGCAACAATACATTTTTTAGTTGAAACTTGCAGCGAATGTTTTCATGTTGAACAGGCTGATATGATTTTTTTTATTTTATATATGAAAGATGTATTCGTTGTTTCTGTTCTTAAAGAATTTTATTTTAATTATTTATTACTTATCTTGTAGCTTATTTATATCCTTATTTCATTTCCTCAGTAGGCTATTTTTCTCTGTTGGTGCCATTGGGCTTACAGCATCCTGCTTTTTCAACTAGGGTTATAGCTTAGCTAGTAATAATAACAATGTGGGCAGGCACTCCTTAAGTATGGGTTCCAACCTTCTGCGTCTAAAACTAGATAAGCCATCTATGCTGCTGGTTTATATGTCAAAATAAAACTAAAAGGAAGGATGACAATCATGAAGAAATTATCTCTTAATTTACTTTATGCTCACCTGTCTGCCAATCGTGAAAGGATACCTCCCTGTAAGAAGAGCCGAACGTGTAGGAGTGCATAGAGGTTGAACGTAGGACTGATCCAAGATGATGCCCTCATTGGCTAGTTCTTCCAGATTTGGTGTCAAAGCCTTTCGGTTATGCCACGACACATCATGCCATCCTTTCGAAAAGGCGTGGGACATAAGAGGTTAAATAATTTTTTTTATATTTTTGTTATTGGAAACCATTTACAGTATTGCAATTTTGTTTCGGGCAGGTTATCCTTTAATCCAAAGTATAATAAAGTGTGGAAATTCTCAATAACTGTATACTTTAGTCGGTCCTTGATTATTGTATGAAGAAATTTAATGATATATTTGAAGTCTTTTGTTTATTAATTTTAAATAGATAAAGTAGCTTGCGTTAAAATTATATATCTTGTTATATGATGATAAGCATTTAGTGAACAATAATTCAGTCCCATAAAGTTCAATATTTTAAGATAACATCTTTTACCTAAATCATCAGCCAGAATAAAGACGATATGAGGCTTAGAAGGTATTGCAGGGGATACAGAAGTTACATCAGCCCACAAACATATTTGCAAAAGCAGGAAGCTCAGGATCTTTCGACGTTTACTTCCTCTACTAGACATGATGTTTCAGACCACTTCCAAATACGAAACTGAACATCAATAATTTGAACACCTTTTATATTAGTTATTTTCAAACAGCTGCTAAAGAAAGATCCATTATGCAATAGTATTATCAGCGTTCTTATCTGATGGCAGTTTACCTAATCTTTTATCACAGCTACATTTATGTGTAAGTAGTCAATGCAATGTTATCTTTACATTAACTACCGAAACATACCATGGAGTCATTTGTCCTAACAAATATTACCTAACCTTTCTTGTCTACATGAATCTTGACCCCTTGGCGATCACATGACCAAATCTGTGGAAAGGAATTTGAAAAGTATGATGATTCAACAGAGGAAGTTTTAATAAATCACTGTATTACTAATTGATTACTTTACTGAAAGCATTGTAAATATTTTGTTACATCACAATAGTGTTATATTCCTGATATCCAAAAATTGTTTCTCTTACTGCTTAACGTCATGAAGTTTGAAGTAATTTATATTGTGCAATCATAATGTAGATGAAAAAGAAAAGCTTATAAATAGTATTCATGCTGGATTTTCCAGAACTTATAATACTTTTTTCTTCTTAATATCCTGATTGTGATTACTTTCTCTGTGCAGTGTTTTTTCCGAATACATGTTATTGTCAATATTCATTCCGCTTATGTTTGAGAGAGAGTTTTACTGGAACTAATATTGTTAACTAATGACCCAGAGGAGAGAGAGAACATAGAAGAATCGCATCAGGATGTCGTAGAAGATATTTTGGTTGACTTTCAAAGCGAACTACTCAGACTGGTCCCACCATATCTTCCACCAGATGACCCTAAAAGCAACTTTTAAGTACTTTGGGGGCACCTGGATCCCCGGATGGTGCCAAGTCTAATAGAAAACACGATAACATTACCTTTCCTTGCTTGAATATTCCTCAAAAAGTCACAACCATTGATGTTAGAAGGAAGGATACAAGTACTTCATCTCTCACACAAGATGGAGTGAGCTGGGTGAACGTATACTATAGTATGTTTCAATCTCCAATGCTGTACAGAAATCCCTTGATTGTGGTCAGGAAGTTCGTATGATTGGTCTTGATTTTAGTGCTGCCTTTGATCGTGTTAATCACAAGCCCCTTGTTTTCAAACTTAAACAGATGGGAGTTGGTGGGTTGTTTCGTAGCATTGCTATTGATTTTTTAAGTAATAGATCTCAGAGTTGTTGTTGATGGGCACCATAGTGAGTATAGGAATGTGATATGTGGTGTTCCACAGGGTAGTGTTCTTAGCCCATTACTTTTCATACTATATACACATGACATGTGGTTTGGCCTAGAAAACAAGCTTGTTGCATATTCAGAGGATGCCACTCTCTTAGCATCAATTCCATCCCTTAATAGAGAGCTTGCTAAAATTAGTGCATGATGCAAATTATGGGGTATGAAGTTGAATCCTAACAAAACTCAAAGTATGATTGTAATTAGGTCAAGGACAGTGGCTCCTCAACATCTGGATCTCAGTATTGATAATGTTTCTTTAACTTTGTTCGACTCTTAAAATTTTAGGTGTGATTCTCGACAGCAGATTTACTTTTGAGAAACACATTAGGTCTGTGTCTTCTTCAATTAAACAAAACATTGGCTTATTGAGGAAGTCTTTCAAGAATTTCGGTGATCAATCTATTCAGAAGAAGTGTTTTAATTCTTTCATTATACCTTGTTTTGAGTATTGGGACCTTTTCGGTTTGACTGCCGTAAAAATTATGAAACCAAATTACTATTTTCTAAAGCAGTTTTTATGCACTTTCCGAAAATATAATCATATTCTTTATTCATCATCTCCTACTTCACGCTTCATAGTTCTCAGCCATGTAGGCCTGGGTTTTCCAACTCTTCAAGTGCCTTGTGGAGCCCAGTTGAAAGTTTGGTGAACTATTCTCTCTTGGGGAGAGCAAAGAGCATGCCCTTATCTCCATCTACCTCTCACCATGGTCTTATCCACACATGGCACTCGGATAATTCATAGCTTCATTTTTAATCCTGTTCTGCCATTTAGCTCCCAATATTCTTCTGAGGACTTTGTTCTCAATAGTACTAAATATGTTGGATATTGTTTCTTTGTCACATCATGACATGTCTATACTGTGACACCTACCTCACTAAACTGATATATAAATCCTGATTTTTATATGATTCTACCTTATTAATCCTTTCTCCTTATTTCATCTTCCATTGCTTATTCCATTCTCATCTGTCTTTCTTCTATTTATCTTTAGCCAACTTCCAATATTACTTATGCTGAATTTCCCCCCCCCCCTCCCCCCAACTCTAGCGCCAGCCCTTATGAACCAGATTCCATACGTCCCAGACATTTTGTGAATATACTGACAAAATTAGATATGTTTCTTACTGATCAAACTTGTCTTTTCTTTCGTTTCTCAGTGTGCCCTGCAGTAACCCCCCCACCCCCCACCCCCCACCCCTCCGCCTGTCGGCTCAATTAACTACCGGGACACTCGGTGGAGCGCAGACCTCTGCTCGGCAACTTATTTCTCGACTTTGACCTTTGACTTTAACACGTATTGATTGGCGTGGATTTTCATACGCTCAATATGAACCTTTTGAAGTCTAATAACGATGTCCAAACTTATGAATGAATAGGACATTTTGCTTGACCTCTGACCTTGACCTTCCAGAATTTAATAATTTCCAATTTTTACATAGGTTAATCCCTGCAAGTTTCATTACTCTACGATTAAAATTGTGGCCAGGAAGCTATTCACAAACGCGCGCACACAAACGGGGGAAAACATAACCTTCCAACTTCGTTGGCTGAGTTAATAACTATACAAATGTAGTTTTATTAGACTGATGGTTCTTCCGTATTTTGCAATGTATTCCACTATTTTTTCCACCGTACTAAAAAAGAAGATTGTTTTGAATTGTGTATTCGAATTCCATGGAGTTCACTTACCAAATTAAGAACTGGATTCCTCATGGTTTCTGTTATTGGTTTTGTAAATGTTTATATTCTTAATTGTTTATTATATTTTTCAGAGCCGTTTTAGTTAGTTTTTCGGTGTTCTATTATATATAGAATGAAATTTTAGGCCTCTGGAGCAGGTAAACGTTTTAGAGGCTGTGCAAGTGTTTTTTTCTAGCCAGTGATTTTAGCCTTCTGGAACAGGTAAACGTTTTAGAGTCTGTGCAAGTGTTTTTTTCTAGCCAGTGATTTTAGCCTTCGGGAGCAGGTAAACGTTATAGAGGCTGTGCAAGTGTTTTTTTCTAGCCAGTGATTTTAGCCTTCTGGAACAGGTAAACGTTTTAGAGTCTGTGCAAGTGTTTTTTTCTAGCCAGTGATTTTAGCCTTCTGGAGCAGGTAAACGTTTTAGAGGCTGTGCAAGTGTTTTTTTTTTATAGTCAGTGATTTTAGCCCTCTGGAACAGGTAAACGTTATAGAGGCTGTGCAAGTGTTTTTTCTAGCCAGTGATTTTAGCCTTCTAGAACAGGTAAACGTTTTAGAGGTTGTGTAGTGAGTGTAAGTGTTTTTTCTAGCCAGTGATTTTAGCCTTCTGGAAGCATTATAAACATTAAAGAGGTTGTCTAAGGAAACAATTGCCTGTGATTTAAGCCTTCTATAAGTATTGTTAACGTTATAGAAGCTGTCTCAGCAGAGGTCTTGTAGGAGGGAGAGGAAGTAGTCATACCCTGGTGAGAGCGGTGTGCATGTATATATATTTTACCGAAGTTTTACCATCTGATTCTGTAAACCATTAAATGGGTTTCCTGTTGCTAGGATTGCTATTATTGTTACAAATTGAAAGTTGAACCCGTCGCCCAATTTCTTTTGATATCACTGATACCTGTCCACATTTGAAGGGATTTTCGAAAATCGATTTTTCTTGGGTATTCGACACTGACGTAAGATTCTCTCGGCCAGATATCCTCTCTTGATTCAATCTTTAACCGTAAAATTACCTTTGAACTTTTATTGAAATTTTTTGGGTGTCTGGTTTTCCCAAAGTTGTCCTAGAGAGATCTTGATAATAATTTCTCCTTTTTATTAAGTGATCTATTAGAGGCTACAAATGTTTTCTTCATCCAGTTATTTCAGTATTAAAGTAATTTTTTACCTTAATTTAGAATATTACTTCCATAATTTGGGTTCTACATCTAGTCTCCTCTAGATAGGACTGAATTGAGTCATGACTCATTTCTAGATCACGCCCTGTTTTGTCTTTGCTATACAGTACACACCGCTTCAAATTCTTCAACCAATGTCCCTTTTGATTTGTGGAAATTAATATTTCTCCTAGTAACACTCGCCAGGACTACACTGCCAATATACAGTATACTTAGTACAGTACGTAATTGTAATCCTAGAGTCTGTTATTGTATTTCCCTATCTTCTCTCATTATTTTGAATTATGTTTCATCCCGTTTTCAGTTAAAATGTCCACTTCTTCATCCTGGGGTATCTATAAAGTTTTCGTGCTGCTATCAAGTCCTGGCTAGAAACCTGCATCGGGTGGTCTGTCTCGTATTTTACGTTAGAAAAATACCTGACTTATATTGCGATTTGGATCCATTGCAGCGGAAACCTTTAAACCTTTAATTTCACCATAAGGATTCAGTGAAATGAGAAACCGTATTCAGAGCGTTCACACTTTTGGACGTGAGCTTTTCAAGTTCTGAGATATTAAGGGTTGGGTTTGAAAGTGAACACTGAAAAAACTTTTATTATAAATGGGGTTCATTATTGGATAGTTGAATGATTAAGCTAGAATTCTGAACTCGTACAAAATTATATTCTCATAAGCTTCTTATTTGATTCAAAATTCTTTTAAACCGATTTCGTTTTTTTGTAATGATTCCATAAATGCAAAATACATATTACTTATTCATCGAAATAATATTCCATGTACCTTCATGATTATAAATCTTCTTTTAATATATTCTAGTTGGCATAAAAAATTTAACTGTGGCCTTTTGATACATTTTGCCTTTGATGTTATGGAAGTAGAGGGAAGTTGAATTTTCGATGGAGGTCTACTCCGACGTAATAAATTTGTGATGAAAAGCTTTGCTGGAACCACAGTTTTGTATTGGCTGTAATGAATCACTGGCCATTATAGGCCTCATTAATACCAAATGGGGTTATTACCCTTTCCCAAAAGATACAGGTTTTGGTGCTTTGCTTGCAGTTTTGAATTCAGATTCGTCGTTCCAAACCTTTCTGATTCTTTCATTTGTAATAGGATTTTTCTGTTATACGTACACCCAATTTCGGGGTAGTTTATTAGCGCTATTTATTTTGCTTTCAAATGTTTCTGAGGTAGTTTGGTATTAAGTATATGTAGAGGCTAAAGAGACTGGCAGCTTAATCCTTTACCAGCCCATGGGTTCAATGGCCACTTTCCTCTTGGTAAGGGTAGAAGAGACTCTAGCTATGGTAAGCAGATCTTCTAGGAGAAGGACACTCCAAACTCTAACCCAAAACAGTGGAAGACCATGGTACAGATGCTTAAATATTATGATTCAACTCAAAGATCTTTTGAGTTGATTTCCCCTGGGGTCTCTGATCCCGAGGTATCGAGAGAATCCAGATGTTAAGGAATTATACATGGCTTATTTTGATATATATATATATATATATATATATATATATATATATATATATATATATATATATATTATGATTACATATTAATGTAAGAAAAAAAAAACTCTGGAGCATCATGTATGATTTTAATTTTTTCTTGTGTTTGTGTACTTGTACCTTCCATCAATGATTTTGAGTTTTCGAGGAATATTCAAGCAAGGAAGGGTAATGTTGTTGTGTTCTCTGTTAGACTTGGCACCATCCGGGGCTCCAGACGCCCCCAAAGTACTTGGGGTTGCTTTTAGGGTCGTCTGGTGGAAGATCTGCTGGGACCAGTCGGAGTAGTTCGCTTTGAAAGTCAACCAACATATCTTCAACGACATCCTGATGTGATTCTGCGATGTTCTCTCTCTCCTCTGGGTCATCTGTTAACAATGTTAGTTCCAGTGAATCTCTCTCTCTCTCTCTCTCTCTCTCTCTCTCTCTCTCTCTCTCTCTCTCTCTCTCTCTCTCTCTCTCTCTCTCAAGCATAAACGAAATTAATATTAACAAAAGTTAAACACTGCATGCAGAACAAAATTTGGAACCAGGATATTATCATAAGCAAGAAGTATTCTAAGTTTTTGGAGAATCAGGTAGAACATTCATGAATACTATTAGTAATCTTTTCTATTTCAAGTAGATGTATGACTGCAGATTATAAATGAATTTAAACTTCATCGTGAGGTTTAGCAGTAAGAGAAATGATTTCTGGATTTCAGGAATATATACATTATTTTTTCAAATTCCTTTACACAAATTTTGTGCTTTGGTCATATGATCGCCAAGGGTTTGAGATTCACGTGGTAATATTTGTTAGGCCAAATGTTTCTATTGTATACTTATAAAATTAATTTATAAAAGACTTCCAATAGGATAGTTTTCGATTTCTTAAATGGTTATTTTAAGGTAATTTGTTAACATTTCTTTCCTGTCACTCTGGGACTTCCATTACTTGAAGCATTGTGAACATATTTTCTGGGTTTTGATTTTTCTAGTGAATGAAATTTCTTATTAAGAAAACAATTACGAAGTCAGTCATGTTATGTCCTTTTCAACAGCAAATCTCAATGATGTTGCCAATTAGTTATTTTCCCAAATTGCAAGGGATTGAGTGATAGAAAAAGGAAATTAATTACAAAGAATTCTAGTGAAACAAAACTATGAAGTTATGAAGTCAGACTACTAAATGAAATAAGTTCATATATTATGTATTAAACCTTGATGATAATGTTTACTGATATATAACTCCATAGTTGTTTTGCCTACACCCCGGCATGCAATCAGCGCCCCTCCCCTTTCTGTTCATCTCTCTTCTTACCTATGACGTTAAAGAGTTTAATTCCTCGAGGGAGATCATCACCGCTTGGAGCGTTGTGATCATGGAGGGAATTTCCTTCTGTGTCGAGCCCCTCCGGAGGGAAGGTCCAGGAACCTTCTCCTGGATTTCCTATTATCATCTTGTAGTCGCCCTTCCTGAAATGGTGTCAGTGGGTCACGTCATCATTTGTCATTCACTTGATCAAAACATATTTTAAAGGTTTTAAAGGCCACTCTTGAATGGCATAGGCAAGCGAGAGGCAATGCCCTAAAGACTGACCATATATATGTATAATCAGCGCCCCACCCAAGCTAGGACCAGGGAGGGCCAGGCAATGGCTGCGGATGACTCAGCAGATAGACATATAGGCTCCCCCAAACTCCCCATCCTTAGCTCACAAAGATGGTGAGGTTGCAGCGTACGAAAAAACTAACGAGTTTGAGCGGGACTCAAACCCCAGTGTGGCGTTCACCAGTCAGGGACGTTACCACATCGGCCACCACACGTAACTAATAGGAGAAAAGTATATGGAGAACTCAAGAATAAAATTGTCCGTTACCTGAGAGCCGCATTGAGCTGGGTTTCATTATGTGGATCTATGAAATTATCGATGTTATAAATGAAGGATGTCCTTGGCGATGGTGATCCTGAGGTGAGAGCCTCCCATTGGTCAAAGCCATCGGTATTTTCAGGGATGGTACCGCCTGCTAAGCCAACCAAGGTTGCATACCAGTCTGTAACATGCATAAGCCTTCCAAGAGGATCAAAGTTAGCTTTGTAAGGGAACAATTTTGTATATTTAAAACCAATTCTTAAGTGATAAGTTTTCTAAAATAATGGTCATTGAATAGACAAAAACATGTCTGCTAGTATTAATGTCTTATTATGGAAATTCCTTCAAAGTAGAAAAAGTGACTCTTTATTACTGTTATAGTGAGTGCAGTAGTTTATTTAGTAAACATTTGTAATTGCCAATTTTTATATAAAGTATAAATTTATCCATGTAAATTCTTGTCCAGAATTTTTGTTAACTGAACATCTTAGTGCATTATTTTGGTATAGTGTACTCCTGCTAAGATTTCCTTCAGCACTGAGATGTAGAATTACTATTTATGTTTGAATGCCATTATAATTTATTTTCTAGAGTTTCTAGTTTATTCATAAAGGAAGTTGGTTAAAGTTTTAATGCTGTTAAGAAGACCAATCGTTGTCTGGTTGTGCAGAAAGATTAAGGCAATTGTCTTTTGCTTGAGGCCCAGTTTTTTAACAATGACAAAAGGCATGATTTTGCTGTTCATGAAATTGAGGAATAACTTTGAGTTCGATATGAAAAAAAAAAATAAGGAAAAAAGGAGAAGAACCGTGTAGGAACTTTCGTGTTGGAGACGAATCCTGTCTTTGGCAAGAGAGGAGAGTGGATGAACCCAGCAGCTCTTGTCCCTCCCTCCCAGAGGGAACGCTTTGCTCCTCGAAGAGGCCAGTTGTTGGCACCGCTTTCGTGACCTCCATTCTTTTAGAAGTAAATATACTTATTGTTAGGAATTTCACCATTCAAATTACAGCATAAGAGGGGGAGGGTGTTCAGTATATCAGTAGGCACTTGTTTATAATGTCTAAAGCCAGGCTGACACTTGCACGAATTTGTGGCACTCATTGAGTCGTGAACCGGCGTGAACTCGTCGTGAACTGGCGTGAAGTGTTCGTAAACCCGTCGTGACATCGTGGCATGTCATGACGAAAATTTTGAAATGTTCAAAATTTTGGTCAAGACAAAATTTCGTGACCGGGTCGTGAACTGTTCGTGAACTCGTTGGGACGATGCGGGAAGTGCGCAAACTATGCGTGAACTCATCGTGCCAGTTCGAGTCAATGTGGACAGGTCAGCTGTGATTCTGAGGTAATTTTTTTTTTTTGATCTTCCAGTTCGTGCCACAAAATGTCACGACCTGCCACGACAAATTCGTGGCAAAAAGTCGTGCAAATGTCAGGGTACCCTAAGTACCTTCATAAATGAAGATGATTGAAGATTGAAAGCTAAACATTTCACAAATTGACCCCCCCCCCTCCCTAAAAAAATAGGTATACTTTTGCATGATCTATATTTGATACTTACGTCAGAACTGAAAATAATGATGGAGTTGTTAAAGTGACCCGTTTCCTTCAGGGCATTTACTACTCGACCAACGGCATCGTCCATCGCCCACGACATAGCTGGAGAAGGTGTTTCATTTCAAACCTAATTGAAAGTATAACCTGAATAGTGAATTACTACTTAGCACTCTTGAATCAGGATGAAGTATTATTTGAAATGGACCCTAATCATTGTTATATAGAAGGGATGCTGATTCGATTTTGGTTGCTCTTGGAAATTTTTGGGCTGACATTACTTGACATGAGACCCTAAGAAACAATATATAAAAACCTATGGCTAACGACTCTGGCAACCCATGAGCGAGATATCTTAGCATATTTTTTTTATTTTTAATAAAAATTAAGAGTATTAAATTGCCAAGTTTAACATTCGCTCTTAAAACATCGGTTTAAATTAATTTCGTTCAATTGGTTTAGCTGAAAAATACTTTATTGAAAGTGACTTCGCTCAAAGGACAATCAACGCCAAAATTAGTATGGTTTAACTATTTCGAATAAACAATGAAATATGATTGTTTTCCCAGGAAAATATTTGGGCCAATTTTGAGCAACCCAATTAACTGGCGTATTAGTTTTAATTTTTTTATATGTAGATTAAATCTACATATTTTATAAGATCTATGAGAGAATGTTTTTTTTTACTCATATACAGTATATATACATATCAACTGTCAGTGTTAGGGCTAAAATGGTGTAATGAATTGTAAATGAAAAAAATGTGGAGAATAAACCTATCTATTTCTTACCCAGTACAATTTCCCTTTCCTCGTCTCCTATGTACTTGAAAGGTTCCCTGTAATTTTCCGGAACTTGCAAAGGAGTGTGAATACTCTGAAGGGCAAAGTACAGGAACATTGGGTCCTCTGGATTCCTTGTGGACAAGAGATCCTCGATATGAGAAGAAAAAACCTCCTGGAAGATGGAAACTTCAGTTTTTCTATGTGGTTCGAAAGACTTCATTGGTAACGGTGCAATAATGATGTTGATTATAATAATGATGATGATGGTAATGATAGAAATTATAAGATTGATTAGTGTTAGTATTCATGTTTTATCACTAGTGCATTATTATTGATCCAGAGACAAAGACTTAGATTTAACCATCTTACCTTTCATGAAATAATAGGTATATATGTGGAAGTAAGAAGAGAGAAAAAGATACAATAAACTGTAGAGTTATGTGGTTAGTTTTTAGTGTGAGAAAATATTAGGACATTAGATTAGATAATAAACATTGCAAGGTTATAATAAATAGTTTTCTAATATAGCTACATCCAATTAAACTGTTATTGTAGCTAGCATTCCTTCTAACTACTTTCCTCTCTTTTACAATGGTTGATTTTATATAAGTTCTTTGAAATTTAACGATTGATAGGATACTGTTGACATATTTTGATGTATCATTAGTTTTTGCCTTATGTGTAAAACTAGACCTCTCCCCCTCGTGTAAAACTAGAGACGCCCTCTCTCTCTCTCTCTCTCTCTCTCTCTCTCTCTCTCTCTCTCTCTCTCTCTCTCTCTCTCACACACACACACACACACACACTATTCATGAGTTAATCAATATATCCCTTCCTCCACTCAAAATCGAAAAATGAAACTCCTGGGCGCATGGTTTACGTTTGTACAAATGGAATTCAGGTTGTAATTAGAATCAACTGGACAGTTTCAATATTTTTTTTCAATACTTACATTGGTTCTTTAAGGCATTGAAGAATTGTCTTTTTGTTGTTTTAGGATTTTTTTTTTATATAAGCTGAATGATTTTTAGGTCATTGCTATCTAAAGCCCCTATTACATGTATCCGGTTTAATATGGCCAACCTGGCCTACGGCCCCGTAGGAAAATTTTGGCTTACGGCTAGAGCTATTACACGTATTTGAACGGCCGGAGGCAAGTGGGTCAGGGTGGCACTGTTTGTGGTGGAGGAGTTACATGTCTTATCTCGACGTCATTCTCGCTCCTATTGCTCTAGCGTGCTACTTAAAGGTGAAAAAAAGAAAAAGGAAGATTTGGTTCTAACAATGGCTGCATAAACGACAAAAATACTCTCATGTTAACATAATGAAGGAACTACCACTAGAAAAAGATGACTGGTTTACCTACATGCGAATGGATCACGACACAATGACACATATTTGGAACTCTTAAGTCAGGTATCACCTTTAATAGAAAAAAAGGACTCTTGCATGAGAGAAGCAAATAGTCAACATGAGCGTCCTTCAGCCACTCAGACTGATGTCATACCATATGGTGAGCAATTACACGCTACGTCCTCAGTCCTGACGTATGACGGCCGTCCGGCCAACTTTAGTACTGGCAAAAGTTCATCCGGTCGGCCATGGTTGAGCTTTCATACGGCCGATTTGCTATCACACGCTCCGATTTGAACATATGCAAGCATTGCGACCGACGGCGCCGTAGGAAACCGGATAAGTGTAATAGGGGCTTTAGATAATTGTCACCCCGTCAACGAAGAAGCCTTTACTCCTTTAACTCCTTTTCTATAATATGTCTGCGTCAGTCCTCCCTTTTAGTTGAAGATATTATTATTATTATTATTATTATTATTATTATTATTATTATTATTTGCTTTTTATAGGGATGGGCCCTCCACTCAGGTTTTCTCTCCGGTTACTATATCTTGAGTTAAGCTGATTTTTGGTGGATTTAGTTACTTTGGCGTTACAAGTTAGCTGAATTCACTTCTGAGTTTTGTTTCCAATTGTCTAATAATTTTAAGTTATTTATTTACTTGTTCTCTCCAGGTCTGATAATCTTACATTATTTTATTAGTTGGTTTTTGTACAATAGTTTTTATTTTTATTGATATTTCCCATACTTCTTATACCTCCAAGTCTTGGCTACACTTGAACATAAACATCTAGTACACTTTTAGTCAAGTTGTGTGTATCTATCCACTTGCAACTTAGATATAACTTGGCTACACTTACACAAGCATCTGGTACGCTTTTAATCCAGTTATGTGGGTATCTATCTACTTGCAACTTGAGCATTATGTTAATATTAAGATATAATTACTTAATCATAAGTTCCGTTAAATTTCTTACCGTATCGTAAGTTCCGTTGACGCTAAAATCAGGATCTACATTTCTCCTGAAATCGTATCCATAGCCTTGCTCACCTAAAACGATACGACATGCATCGGAGAGGTCAGAGAGATTTCGTTGTTATACTCACTCTTATTATTGCAATAGTGTAGCCTATGAAATGGATTAAGTAAGGCAACGCCACTTTCTTGAAGGAATGAGTTCTCAAACTGTATTCTTGGTTTCCCCCTTATTAAAAGCCAGTCTGGTTCAAATTTCCCGATGAAAACTCTTTAGTCCAAATTGTTACTCAATGATGATTTTACATATAAGGTAAAATCTAAAACATACGTTTGTCCCCATATGAAAAATGAATAACGCTCCTTTGTATTTCTGTTAATAGACTTTGTGGGATGGGCTAATTTGGATGCATGACTTAGTTTTTGACAGTACCCATATCACATTTGAGTTGGAAAGAACTATTTCTAGCCATTTATTTATAAGTCCTGTGATATGGATGAATTTACAATTACAGTTCTGTGGTGGCATATCATTGCCATAAAAGCATTAATTATGCAATATCCTCCTTGGGAAACTTTTATTAGTAACCTTGGCTTATTAGTTATAGACGCCCATTGATCTTAATATAGTCTAAAATTCTCAGATATTGCTGATTATTATTATTATTACTTGCTAAGCTACAAACCTAGTGGAAAAGCAGGATGCTTTAAGTCCAGGGGCTCCAACAAGGAAAATAGTTCAGTGAGGAAAGGGAACAAGGAAAAATGAAATATTCTAAGAAGAGCAACAACATTAAAATAAATCACTTTATAAACTATAAAAACTTTAACAAAACAAGAGGAAGAGAAATAAGATATAGGATAGAACAGTGTGCCTGAGTGTACCCTCAAGCAAGAGAACTCTAACCCAAGACAGTGGAAGACCATGGTGCAGAGGCTATGGCACTCCATAAGATTATAGAACAATGAAAAGGTAGATGGAATTTATCACAATTTTTATGGAAGTGTTTTAATACCGAAAACCATTTGAAATATGCAGTGCTAAAAACTCAAAAGCAGAAGCTAGAAATTTTGTAAATATCAGGAATTAATTTATGATAGCATTGCATTCATTATTTTATATAAGGTATACCTACCTTCATTGAATGCCATGTTCCCATTCTTTCCAACTGAGTGAACATAGTGGTCCTCTCCTCCATTGTAATAACCAAAGAATGTGTCAAATCCTCTGTAGTTTGGGGTGTAATCCCAGTGGCAGAACCCCAAGTGCCATCTAAAAGTAATGGCATCGGGATTTCATTAGTATTCTTCCGAAGGTCAAATGAGGCTTGTCTGTTTCAATATATTTTAATAGAAATACTCGTATACGGTGTAATAAATTCTCTAAAAAGTATAGTTATAGACAATTACTAAAGGCTCGTTTGTCACACGCATATTTGCTGATGTCAGTGTCACAGAATGAAGGAGAAATCCATATTTATCAGTTTCATTATACAATAATGTGTCTTATTGCTTGTGAGGATCATAAATATGTATGGTTACTTATTTATCTTTATTCTTCAAGTAAAATTTCCTATTTTAGTTAAAATCGTAATAAAGGATTTGTGTTTGTCTGCCACTCACATCCGACGTCATGACATAACTCTGGGGAATTCTTTGAAAGTCTTATGACACTCTTCGCGTCTTAATGCGTTTTCCATGCTATAAAGATTCGGTCTTCTTTTCGTTTTAGTTTTCCCTTATAGCTAGAATCCCCGCTTTATCCTCGAGAATATATTACACATTGTATGTTTTCCGCCCACAGTACCTTACAGTATTTTGTTAAGAATCAAATGTAAGAAAATTTCCCTTTGTGTATAGATAGATACTTAAGTTAGTTGAGCAATGTAAAACAAAAGAGGAAGAAAACATACCAACCTGCTTTTGCAGTCACCTTCCATGTTGTTAAAATCACACCCAATTAATTATTCTTTTCAAAATAAGAGACTCCGCAATATTCATTTCAGTTTATAAAATCTAAAGCTATAGAACGGTTACGTCTTTGTCCTTCAATATCATCTCTTAAGCCAAAATAGTTGTGTAATTTTTGAAGGACTGATATAATGTGAGAGTTAATCCCAGGGAAAAGGCAGGTGTGATTCTCAGGACTTTGCACTGTTCCTTCCAACTTTTCAAGATGAGACTGATTAACAGAGGTCATACACTCCACATGGGATTATATGCAGAAATGCTTGCCAGACTTATTTTGTACACATGTATATGAATATATAATATACATATATATATATATATATATATATATATATATATATATATATATATATATATATATAATGTATATATCTATAGTATGTATATATCTATAGTATGTATATATATATATATATATATATATATATATATATATATATATATATATATATATATATATATATATATATATTACCTCAGGAAATGACTTGAAACGTGAGCATTTGGCATATGGGGTTAACTTGTTCTTCGAAAAGCAATGCAATTATTATGATATTTTGATAAATTCTTGTGAATGGCATTTCAGTGTTTTTTTTATGTAACATTAGCTATAAGACTTATATTTCTTGATCAGGATTATCTATCTTCTGCATTTCCTGCTAAGAATTCCTTTCTTGCTATGTACGTTTGTGGAAATGTCTGCTTCAGCCTCAAAGTTGGTTCCGGCATCTTGACTCTGAGATATTTTGAACAATGTCATCCTTATAGCATACAGTGATGTACATATATTTCAGTGACAAATGAAGGATATGGAGAATCAGTCGCATGTAAAGGAGGAAATTGACAAATAAGGGTCCATGGAGCGTAAAGATAGCATCTTCTTTCACTGCCAAGAACCGCAGGTAGCTAGGCGAGTGAGGTGAAAGAATACTTGAGATATTTAATTTTTTTTTTAGTACATCACAGTCTTTTTTTTGGTGGATGCAGTTATCTATATTTGGGCATTCTTTTTGCCATCTTCGATGTGGGTGTCGTCTAAGAGCGTGATTTTCCACATATAAATCGCCCAGATAGATACGTTCGCTACGTTTTCAACATCTTTATGAAAGCCCCTCTGCCGAATGTATTGATGAACTTTGTAAGACATCTGAGGAGTTAAGTTCTTAGATTTACTCTGGGACACCAGGACAACGGGTGCCTTCCCTTCTTGGACGCCTGGTCTTGATATCTGATGGTATTATCGATACCCAGCCCAGTTACTTTCTTGCTACTTGGTAGAGTACCCAGCTCAAACTCTTTCCTACATGAGTAGAGGACCTAGCTCAAACTAACTTTCTTACTACATGCGTAGAGTACCCAGCTCAAACTCACTTTCTTACTACATGCGTAGAGTTCCCAGCTCAAACTCACTTTCTCACTACATGCGTAGTTCCCAGCTCAAACTCACTTTCTCACTACATGCGTAGAGTTCCCAGCTCAAACTCACTTTCTCACTACATGCATAGAGTTCCCAGCTCAACTCACTTTCTCTCTACATGCGTAGAGTTCCCAGCTCAAACTCACTTTCTTACTACATGCATAGAGTTCCAACTCACTTTCTTACTACATGCGTAGAGTTCTCAGCTCAAACTAACTTTCTTACTATATGCGTAGAGTACCCAGCTCAGACTTCATTTCCTACATGAGTAGAATACTCGCTTTCTTACTACTTGCGTAGAGTACCCAGCTCAAACTTACTTTCCTACTACATGCGTAGAGTACCCAATTTCCTTCAGCGCTTGTGGTAAAAGAGTAGCATTCAATGTAAGTCCTGTTGGTTGACTTCCGTGCAATACATCATGCTGGATGGAAAAGGAAATTTGTTTTACAATGATGCTTGTATACCTTACATACGTTAATAATTAATTTTTTTATTTAATTGTTAGTTTATTGCTTATTTTTCTTTTATTTTCATCGACAAAGTTCAGTTTGAGTATTTTCAAAAGTGTTTTAGCTCGGTATTTTCGTTAAGTGGGTTTATTTTCTTTAACTTTTTTGTAAAATCAATAATTTTGTATGATCTTGGCGGACATGTCGACTATTTGATATATGTAACTATTATTTCATGCAATCGTAATTCTAATGTTTTTTTTTTCGGAATTTCAAAATACACTAGTTCAATTACTGTTTTACGGACCAGAAATGCCAAAATATAGTATTAGGCAATATCAATGCCAAAAAAAAAAAAAAAAAAAAAAAAAAAAAACAATTTCAAATATCACTGCACATAGTGTAATATTGTAGAAGATTCTGGAAGAAGAATCCTATTTTTACATAAGGGAGAAGATCAGGTCTGCAAGATCATCGTACTTTATAAATGGCCACAGAATGTTCCAACTTAAATTTTTTCAGAAAAGGAGGTGTTCTGGCGCCTTCTAATATTATTATTATTATTATTATTATTAGTAGTAGTAGTAGTAGTAGTAGTAATTATTATTTATTATTATTATTATTATTATTATTATTATTATTATTAGCTAATCTACATCCCTAGTTGGAAAAGAAGGAGGATGTGAACACAAGGGCTTTAATAGGAAAAAATAGCCCTGTGCGAAAAAATTAAGGAGATAAAAAACTACATGAGAAAGGTTCAAAGAAAGGTTTATAACAATATTTCATCCTTGTATTCTGAATTCTATCTACTAATAAAGTTAATTTGAACCTTTGATCGTTTTAAGAGTTTCTGGTTGGTGGAAAGCCAGAGATAAATTTGTCATCGGTATTTTTTAGTCCATGGGGTCATTAGGACGGTTTTAGGCAAATATTCCTTACCAGGGATACAGGCCAATACTATTATTATTATTATTATTATTATTATTATTATTATTATTATTATTATTATTATTATTTGTTAAGCTACAACCCATGTTGGAAACGCAGGATGCTATAAACCCAGGGGCTCCAACAGGGAAAATAGCTCAGTGAGGAAAGGAAACGAAGAAAAATGAAATATTTTAAGAAGAGCAACAACATTAAAATAAATATCTCCTATATAAACGATAAAACCTTTAACAAAACAAGAGGAAGATAATTGAGATAGAATAGTGCTCGAGTGCACCCTCAAGCAAGAGAACTCTAACCCAAGACTGTGTAAGACCATAGTACAGAGGTTAGGGCACTACATAAGACTGGAGACCAATGGTTTGATTTTGGAGTGTCCTTCTCCTAGAAGAGCTGCTTACCATAGCTAAAGTCTCTTCTACCCTTACAAAGACAATTACAGTGCAGTAAGAAGAATTGTTTGATAATCTCAGTGTTGTCAGGTATATGAGGCAGAGGAGAAAATGTAAAGAATAGGCCAGACTATTTGGTGTGTGTGTGTGTGTGTAGGCAAAAGGAAAATGAACCGTAACCAGAGAGAAGGATCTAGCAATACTTATTCTGTGCTCAGTAGACTTCAAGGAAAGGATGAGTTTCAATCATAAGTTTTTCACACTGACAAAAAAGAAAATAAGATATTATGGTTCACATTTTATACCTAAGTCAAACTTCTGATCCAGCAGCAATACATTTTGAGTTCAAACTTGCAGCGAATGTTTTTATGTGGAACAGGCTGATATAATTTTTTTTTATAGTTTATTTATGATAGATATATTTTTCGTTACTGTTCTTAAAAGTGATTTATTTTGGTTGTTCATTACTTGTCATGTAGCTTATTTATTTCATTATTTTGTTTCCTCACCGGGCTATTTTTCCCTGTTGGAGCCCTGGTGCTTACAGCATCCTGCTTTTCCAACTAACGTTGTAGCTTAGCTAATAATAATAATAATAATAATAATAATAATAATAATAATAATAATAATAATAACAATGAGGGCAGGCACTACTTAAGTATGGGTTCAAACCCTCTGCGTCTAAAACTCTAAATAAGCCATCTATGCTGCTGGTTTACATGTAAAAATGAAACTAGAAGGAAGGATGACAATCATGAAGAAATTATCTCTTAATTTACTTTATGCTCACCTGTCTGCCAATCGTGAAAGGATACCTCCCTGTAAGAAGAGCCGAACGTGTAGGAGTGCATAGAGGTTGAACGTAGGACTGATCCAAGATTATGCCCTCATTGGCTAGTTCTTCCAGATTTGGTGTCAAAGCCTTTCGGTTATGCCACGACACATCATGCCATCCTTTCAAAAAGGCGTGGGATATTAGAGGTTAAATAATTTTTTTTATATTTTTGTTATAGGAAACCATTTACAGTATTACAATTTGTTTTGGGCAGGTTATCCTTTAATCCAAATTATAATAAAGTGTGGAAATTCTCAAGAACTGTGTACTTTAGTCAGTCATTGATTATTGTATGAAGAAATTTAATGATATATTTGAATTCTTTTGTTTATTACTTTTAAATAGATAAAGTAGCTTGCGTTAAAATTATATATCTTATTATATGATGATAAGCATTTAGTGAACAATAATTCAGTCCCATAAAGTTCAAAATTTTAAGATAACATCTTTTACCTAAATCATCAGCCAGAATAAAGACGATATGGGGCTTAGAAGGTATTGCACGGGATACAGAAGTTACATCAGCCCACAAACATATCTGCAAAAGCAGGAAGCTCAGGATCTTTCGACGTTTACTTCCTCTACTGGACATGATGTTTCAGACTACTTTCAAATACGAAACTGAACATATGAAATTTGAACACCTTTTATATTAGTTATTTTCAAACAGCTGCTAAAGAAAGATCTATTATGTAATAGTATTATCAGCGTTCTTATCTGATGACAGTTTACGTAATCTTTTATCACGCGTACATTTGTGTAAGTAGTCAATGCAATGTTATCTTTACATTAACTACCTAAACATACCATGGAGTCATTTGGGTTAACAAATATTACCTAACCTTTCTTGTCTACGTGAATCTTGACCCCTTGGTGATCACATGACCACATATGTGTGAAGGAATTAGAAAAATATGATGATTCTACTGAGGAAAGTTTTAATAAATAATTTATTACTAATTGATTACTTTACTGAAAGCACTGTAAATATTTCGTTACATCACAATAATGTATATATTCCTGATATCCAAAAATCGTTTCTCTTGCTACTAAACGTCATGATGAAGTTTGAAGTGATTTATATTCTGCAGTCATAAATGTAGTTGAAAAAGAAAAGCTTACAAATAGTATTCATACCGTATTTTCCAGAACTTATACTATTTTTTTCTGTTGAATATCCTGATTCTGATTAATTTCTCTGTGCAGTGTTTTTCCTACTACATGTTATTGTTAATATTCATTCCGCTTATGTTTGAGAGAGAGAGAGAGAGAGAGAGAGAGAGAGAGAGAGAGAGAGAGAGAGAGAGAGAGAGAGAGAGAGAGAGAGAAAACATCGCAGAATCGCATCAGTATGTCGTTGAAGATATGTTGGACCTTGGTTGACTTTCAAAGCGAACTACTCCGACCGGTCCCAGCAGATCTTCCACCAGACGGCCCTAAAAGCAACCATAAGTACTTTTGGGGCGTCTGGAGACTCGGATGGTGCCAAGTCTATCAGAAAACACTGAGATTACCAAACATTTCTACTTCTCTCAATTGGTTAACTACTACAATGTCATTGTTCAGTAGCCACTTTCTTCTTGGTAAGGGTATAAGAGACTCTTTAGCTATGGTAGGCAGCTCTTCTAAGAGAAGGATACTCCAAAATCAAACCATTGTTCTCTAGTCTTGGATAGTGTCATAGCCTCTGTATCATGGCCTTCCACTGCCTTGGGTTAGAGTTCTCTTGCTTGGGGATACACTCGGTCACACCTCTATCTAATTTCTCTTCCTCTTGTTTTTTTTTTGTAGTTTATAAAGGAAATATTTATTGTAATGTTGTTACTGTTCTTAAAATGTTTTACTTTTCCTTGTTTCCTTTCCTCACTGGGCTATTTTCCCTGTTGGAGCCCCTGGGCTTATAGCATCCTGCTTTTCCAACTAGGGTCGTAGCTTAGCAAGTAATAATAATAATAATAATAATAATAATAATAATAATACCTTCCCTTGCTTGAATATTCCTCTAAAACTCACAACCATTGATGGTAGCAGGAAGGATACAAGTACTTCGTGTCTCACACAAGATGGGGCGAGCTGAGTGAACGCATATTAAAGTCTTTCATCCTAGGTGGCAACTGGGGCCTAACCACGGTTTGAAAACTCTTTGCTGATTGGCTGTTGGTTCAGGCATCCTCCCCTCCTGCTGACTGACGACAATGCAAAACATTGCATATGCCCAAGGTACATGATGTTCAATTTTGCTTTATACCTCACTTAGTTTTGCGTAATATCTACCTGGTTCTTTGGTCACACACAGATGATGAGTATCACCTTGGAAAAAATATTCATATCTTAAATAATTTAATATATGAAAAGAGTTGAAGTGAAACGAGTGCTGAAAAACTTTATACAACTTTTTATGTTTTTTTTTTTTATCTACAAATGTTATGCAAACGTAAATAAGAATAGGTGGATTTTGTAGGAAAAATCCTCTTGAATGCCATGACCCTAACGAAAATATGCAAGGAAGGAAATAATGGTGAAACATTTGGCAAAATGAACATCACACACACATGTGTTATATATATATATATATATATATATATATATATATATATATATATATATATATATATATATATATATATGTATGTATGTATGTATGTATATATATGTATATACAGTATATATATATTTATATGTATATATGTATATATGTGTGTATATATATATATATATATATATATATATATATATATATATATATATATATATATATATATATATATATGTATATATATATATGTATATATGTATATGTATATATATATATGTATATATGTATATGTATATATGTATATATATATGTATATATATATATGTATATATATATGTATATATGTATATATGTATACATATATATATATATATATATATATATATATATATATATATATATATATATATATATATATCCTACATGTGTGTATAAAGTATTCAGGGCTGGTAAAGTGCATTTGACTGCCAATCTCTTCAGTCTCTACAGATTTAATGGCGAACCAGGTCGGAAACTCTTAAGACAAAATAGACACTACTAATAAAGGGACTCGCTATTGCTTAAATTTTTTGTTTTGTTAACTCATCTTTACACTTTTACACTTTTACAATCCTTACTCTCCATGGATGGACACAAATGCTCTAATCTTAGTAATCTTTAGATCTTAATAACGTCTGGCTAATTCTTATATACTGCATACACACAAATAAATATACTGAAATACATCACCATAATTTATCGAAGAATATATGAAACAAAAAGGCACCGTATGTAAAGTTGGAGTGTTTGGTCCTCCCTTTGGTCTAACTGAAGGAAATTCATAACATGGAAACTGCAGGAATTACATTTTCACGTACGAATGGATAAATATTTTGTTCAATTCTTATCAACATTTTGAAGAGTGTGAAAGGGAATATTCCCTTAGAGGTGCATATTTAAATTCAGATGAATAACTGCCTGGTGTCTTTATGGGTCAAAGTTGTTGAAAATTGTACGAGTTGAATATAAGCCCCAAAAGACACTAAACCTAAACTATTATTATCATTATTATTACTAGCCAAGCTACAACCCTAGTTGGAAAAGCAAGATGCTATATGCCCAAGGGCTCCAACAGGGAAAAATAGCCCAGTGAGGAAAGGAAATAAGGTAATAAATAAATGATGAGAACAAATAAACAATAAATCATTCTAAAAACAGTAACAACGTCAAAACAGGTATATCATATATAAACTATAAAAAGACTTATGTCAGCCTGTTCAACATAAAAAACATTTGCTGCAACTTTGAACTTTTGAAATTCTACTGATTCAACTACCCGATTAGGAAGATCATTCCACAACTTGGTCACAGCTGGAATAAAACTTCAGGAATACTGTGTAGTATTGAGCCTAATGATGGAGAAGGCCTGGCTAGTATTACGAACAAGATGGAATTGTCCTGGAATTGTACTGCAAACTTATTACAGTAACGAATATAAAATACAGATTCAACACCAACAAAATCAAATATGAAGTTTGTATTTTTATGGATGCTGTAGCATATGTGCGGTAAGATCATAAACTTCATATTTGAGTTAGTAATTATGAATAACTATTTCTTTAATTACCTTAGGATTTTAGAATTATTTTCTAATATTTTGAAGGTGAGCGGATAATATAGACTAATTTATTTCGTGAATTAATTATCACCAGTATTTATTAACCTATGAAAAGAAAGATGCAATTATTAGGTTTTGGATAACTTACGAGTGGACTATGAAATGTGAAACCGTAATAATGTAAAAGCTTGTCAAGTGAATGTATAATTTGACAGTCAACGACTTAATGTACCGGAGGTAAACAATTATATTACAGTACCAGAATGTGGGTTTAGTTGACAAGTATCGAAATCTTAACTGTGATACTTGATGGAAAATTAATAGCTAGTAGGTTAATGGAAACTGAAGGGCAAAGGTGCTTAACTTTTTCAGTGCTGTTGGTGAGTGTGTGTGTATCAGATTGCCTTACTATTATGTAAGACACGGGCTCTTGACTTAGGCTGCCCGTAAACACTGTTGGTGAGTTAGTCGAAACTTGGAAAAAGGAAACTCGCTTTTAAAAACTACAAACTATTTAAAGTTAATATTTATTGGAAAGGTCTTGATGCGATCTTTCCAGTTGATATCAACTAGCTAGAGTTTGTGCGGTCTTGAAAGAGTTTGCTATAACAGAAGTTTAGTTGAATTCACTACTGGGAGTGAGAGGGTTAATCTCCCAGCCTATGGGATGATATAATTTTAAAACGTCAGCAGAACAAGAATTAAAGTGTGACGTGTCATTGTTCAGTGGCCACTCTCCTCTTGTTAAGGGTAGAAGAGACTCTTTAGCTATGGTAAGCAGCTCTTCTAGGAGGTCACTCCTAAATCAAACCATTGGTCTCTAGTCTAGGGTAGTGCCATAGCCTCTGTACCATGGTCTTCCACTCTTTGGTTAGAGTTCTTTTGCTTGAGTGTACACTTGGGCACGCTGTTCTATCTTGTTTTCTTCCTCTTGTTTCAACAAAGTTGTTATAGTTTATATAGTAAATATTATTTTAATGTTGTTGCTGTTCTTAGTAAACTATTTTTCCTGGTTTCCTTTCCTCTCTGGGCTATTTCCTCTGTTGGAGCCCCTGGGTTTATAGCATCCTGCGTTTCCAACTAGGGTTGTAGCTTAGCAAGTAATAATAATGATAATAATAATTTGTGCCCCGGATAAATCTCCCTTGACATTTCCTTTTTTGTGGACTATGTTCATCTGGTATTTTAGAAACAAGGAACGTTGATACAATGTTGTGTTATAACGGTGTTATGTGTTTGGAATTTTGATTTTTTTTTTTTTTTGTCAAATGAATATTGCTAACCAAACTTAAATGTAATTGATTTGCTATCCTTCAAGTTTATTCCTCCACGGAGGAGTTTGTATAGATTTAGATGAACAATTATT
>NC_090754.1:44742835-44744973 GCF_036898095.1 Palaemon carinicauda | reverse complement strand
TGATATATATATATATATATATGTATATATATATGTATATATATATGTATATATATATGTATATATATATATGTATATATATATGTATATATATATATATGTATATATATATGTATATATATATATATATATATGTATATATATATATATATATATGTATATATATTTATATATATATATTGATTTATATATATATATTTATATATATATTTATATATATATATTTATATATATATTTATATATATATATATATTGATATATATATTTATATATATATATTTATATATATATATTTATATATATATTATATATATATATATATATTTATATATATATATATATATATATTATATATATATTTATATATATATTTATATATATATATATTGATATATATATTTATATATATATATTTATATATATATTATTATATATATTTATATTATATATATATATTTATATATATATATATATATATATATTGTGTGTGCGTGTCAGTGTGTGTGTATAAAATGTATATGTGTATATTTTATTAAGTATACAGTATATATTAAATAATGTAGTTCTTACGAGTTTGGATTTTATTTTCAGAGATTTTATACTATTCATTTGTGGATTTTATTCTTTGAATGCATGCTTTGTAAGTGTTTTGGGATTTTCAACACCTTAATTGGTGTTGAATCTTTTTTTTTTTTTTTTTTTTTTTAATTTATTCGTTACTGTACTGACATTGCCTATCTTTTGTTTGGTGTCTTTAGGGCTTATATTCAACTCGCACCAATTTTCAAATAACTGGCAGTCCCAATATCGGTACTATTTTCACTCGAGATAATTAACCCTGGTGTTCCAATGGATTTTTTTTATTATGTTTTAAAAATGTAGTCTTCAAATGATTGTGTTACAAATCTAAATTCAAGTTTGTACCTCATGATGATACATTTTCCTTTCACAGACTTCAAAATGTTATAAGAATGGGAAAATGTCTTATTCATCAGTGTATGAAAATGTGATTCACCTTTATACTATGCAATTCCTGGATTTTCCATGTTGTGTATTTCATTCTGTTAAATCAAAGGAGGCCTAAACACTACAACTTCATTAGTCTTCAGTGGTTAATGGTGATGTTGAATTTCAGTATGTTTATTTGTGTGTATATTTAAGAATTAGTCAGACGTAATGAAGATCTAAATAGAGCATTTGTGTCCATCCTTGGTCATAGTAAAGGTTGTGAAAGTGTAAAGGATCAGTTAACAAAAAAATAAATAAATAAATAAAAAAAAATAAACGTGAATATAAAGTGATCCATCTGAAAAGTATAGTATTTAGGGAGTTTGTAGAGAAGATGTATAATATATAAATATTGTTTTTCATTAAATTTTCTGAAATATAATTTGCAAAAATTGAAACAATAGTCGGATAGGTGAGCGTTAATTTACCATAAAATGAAGCCGAGAGAGAATTTTTGAAGAAAGAATATAGCAAACGTAAAGAAACCCGATGATGACTAAACATTTTATAAGGTTTATATTAAAATGATTTGAGATATACTTCAATAGAAATAGTAAAAATACAGAAATCTATTATAGCCGCCTAGGGAAACTTCCTCATGCAGAGAAAATAAGATGAAAAAGAGAGATGGAGCAAGTTCGACTGAGTAGCAGACCTGATACAATAATCCATTGATATATACAGTATGATATGGAAAACATGCAATAAGTGAAAATGGAATACTGTTGTTGACGTTTCATTTATTTACACGGGCGTTTTTCAATAGTAATTTAAATCGCGAATAGGAAACTTGTTTGTAATGAACTCTTTTCTATACAATAAACAGCAAGTGTCTGACTATATATATATATATATATATATATAATTAATATGTATATATACATACAATTATATATATAATATATAATGTACAGTATATATATTATGTATATATACATACAATTATATATATTACATATATATGAAATATATATATATATATATATGCACATATATGTATATTTATTCATGTATATATGTATACTGTATATATTTATGTATATGTGTATATATATATATTTATATATACAAATGTATATGTATTTATTTATGTGTATATATTTTTGTATGTATTTGTTTATATATACAT
>NC_090754.1:44732835-44737835 GCF_036898095.1 Palaemon carinicauda | reverse complement strand
TATAAGAAGAAAAGTTACCCTTAATGAGTAGATTACTTTACACATGCTTTCGTAGACCTTGGGTTGATCTAATATAATTCTTCGTACAAACTTTTTATCAGTTGTTAATAAAGGGATGTTTCCATAAATCAATGTTGCATTTCGTCAGATCATTTTTTTTTTTTCAAGGACCATCAAAGCTCTTGCCATACAAAACATCCAATTCAGTAGGTTTTTATGTAATATCTCCAAATAGAAAACAAAACTCGTCAAAGAAATTAATATTTACATTTAGGAATATAATATATGGCTATATATATATATATATATATATATAGTATATATATATGTATATATATAAATATATATATGTATATATATATGTATATGTATATATATGTATATATATGTGTAGATATGTGTATATATATGTATATATGTGTGTATATAAATGTATATATGTATGTATATATATATATATATATATCTATATATATATTATATATGTGGATATATATATATATATATATATATATGTGGATATATATATATATATATATGTGTGTGTGGATATATATATATGTGGATATATATATATATATGTGGATATATATATATATATATATATGTGGATATATATATATATATATGTATATATATATATATATATATATGTATATATATATATTGATGTATAATGTATAAATATATCATCTGTTTTCATAGTTCCTAAGGTGTTTTGTGTGTTTCTAGGAGTGCTATAGAAGCAATAAAACTATTCTTCTAAAAATACTTCTGATTTGTACAAAACTGACTTAACAGTAACATTGTTGAATTGAGGCTCATATTTATATATATATATAAATCTCCAGAAACGGTTATGTGACTTAATTGGTATCTTCCATGACCCAGTTCCTGTCTGCAGAAAGTGCAATGTAATATTAACGGTGAAGAATTGAATTACTTTCGATATTAAATGGCGAGTATTGGAAATCTTGAAAAAGATTTTGACAGAAACTTCAGAATTTAATTATAAAGTTTTTACGTACGTGTGATCTAATGGAGCCTGTCCATTTTAAAACAGCAAACTTCGGGCGTGTCAAGCGTTAGCTAAGAGTTTCAGCTTTGTAATCTTTTTCAAGTATTTTATTATTAGTTGATAATATTGTTTTGATTTTGTCATATCAGCTTTGCAGCAATATTTATTTTTCCCATATATATATATATATATATATATTTATATATATATATATATATATATACATATATATATATATATATATACATACATATATATATATATATATATATATATATTGTGTGTGAGTGTGTCTGGAGCTAGGCTTTTCAGTAGTTAGACTTTTTTGGTTTACTTCTAAACATGAAACGCCTCCCACAATTTTGACAGCAAAACTTAATGGTTGCATTTTCTTGTTCCTACTTTTACCTTTGTGTTAAAGTTTCCTTATAATATTGGAGTCTTAATCACAGGTATTATTTTTTAGATACGAATTTAGTTTTGAGTGTTTTCATCTTGCTTGAGGGTACACTCGGGCTCGCAATCCTATCTTGTTTCTTCCTTTTGTTATTTTTTGAGTTTTTTATAGTTTATATATGATAGATCTAGAGTGATGATATTGTTTTTTAAAATGTTTTATTTTAATAGTTCAGTACTTCTCTTGCAGTTTATTTCATTGTTTTCTTTCCTCACTGGGCTATTTTTCCCTGTTGGAGCCCTTAGGTTTATAGCATCCTTCTTTTCCAACTAGGATTGTAGCTTAGCTAGTAATAATAATGTTTTTTTTTTTTAATTTTTTTATTTTTTTTTTTTTTTTTTTTGCTAGATTTGTATGTTACTTTCATCTAGTGAGAGATAAGCATTTAGCAACAAGGATAGCTCACTCTACTCCTTTAAGAATCAAAATGATAATATTTTAACGATAAAAGACTTTATAAAAAAAATAAATACATTTTACAAAGCGTTTGATCGAGTGCCATGAAGTTGCTCTATGTAATCATAGGAAGCTTTCAATGTGGCCTAATGAACTCGACCAAGGTTTCATGAACGTGGCCTAGAGAGAGAGAGAGAGAGAGAGAGAGAGAGAGAGAGAGAGAGAGGTATGTCCCTGTACTGAAAAGGAAATCCCCTTGCCACTAATGCTCGAGGACTACTTGCTGGGCAAATAGCGGTTTTGGGTGAATTAACATTATATAGAATTTCAGCTCGCCTAATACTAATATGTTCCGTTAATGGAAATCATGTGGGATAATGGCCATTTCTAAGAGCACGTTGCGGGATTTTCCCTGAGTTAGTTCCCTTCTTTGCCGGTAATTGCTCTTGTCCCCGATGTTATTTAACAGTAATTTAACTAATTAATATCTAAATTTCTCCGTTTCCATCTCATTTTTTATTTTATTCTTTGATAAGTCACTATCGATGGATTATTTGTTCAGTGATAAGTATTCATTAATTGTTTTGCTTTAGTCCTTATCTTAATGGCTAACATCTGTTTTAGAATGTTAAGTGAGAACCCATTTTCTTTAAAAATACTTTATATATATTGTACGTTTTCTCTGTATACAGGTATCGTCATATGTAGTGAATATATGTTACCTTCCTAGAATTAATTAGGGAATGTTTATCACTATTAAAACCCATATCCTTACTAAATCTTTACCATATCCCCTGTATAAGAAATAGCAAACGTTTGGATATATATATATATATATATATATATATTATATATATATATATATATATATATGTGTGTGTGTGTGTGTGTGTGTGTCATCACACTTACTCCAGTTGTCATGACAATGTATTGCATGCTTATTCAAAAGAGAAAAGAGACTAGAGAGAAAGTTTGATGAAAAGCTGACAGATGAACAAGCAGAGTTTAGAAAAGGTAGTTGTATTGACCAAATTTTCATTTTGAGATATGTTGTACAGCAATGCGTAGAATTTGGAAATCCACTTTTGATGGCATTTGTGGTGTATGAAAAAGCCTTTGATAGTGTGCACCGGCCAATTTTGGGGAGAGTCCTGCGTTATTATGGAATTCCTCTTAGATATGTAAATCTGATTGTCTGTTCTTGAGCACAGCAAGTGCAAAGTTAATGTTAGTGTAGTCTTATCAAATGAATTTCCAATGAATAGCGGAGTATTCTAAGGGATTGTGTTGTCACCTATGTTGTTTATCCTCCTCATGGGTTTTGTAACACTTAGAACTGTTGGAAATGAGACGAGGATTGGACTGGATTTGTAATAGCAAATTAGCTGACCTAGAGTATGCTGTTTACGCTGTTCTTATTACCTGAAAACCATAGGATTTGCAATACTTGCTTACCAGAATGCATGAAATATCCCACGAGGTTGGGCTCAAGATAAATAGAAGAAAGACAAAGGTGATTGAAACGGAATATGCAATGGAAAATTAAATTTCATTGGAAGGAGAAAAGATTAATGAGGTAGAATCATTTAAATATTTAGGAACTATATCCAATACAGTCTTTAGAATTGGAGGTTAATAAAAGATTGAAAAAAACAAATCAGACTATGACTAGGTAAAGTCAAATTTGGAAATCAAATTGCCTAAAGTTACAAATAAAAATCAAGCTCCATATCAGCTTAATGAGGTATGTGTTACTGTATGGACATAATTCTTGGTATGAGAAAGTAAGTCTCCTGCAGATTTAGTAGATTTGAGAATAAAGCCCTCAGAAGAATATTCGGAGTTACATAGCAGGACAGGATTAGAAATGATACTATAAGAGAGATTACTCGAGTGCCATATGTGGATGAGATCATGGGGAGGGGGAAGATGAAGATGGTTTGGGCATGCTCTTTGCAATCCGCAAGAGAGATTAGTTCACCAAATATTTAACTGGGGTCTACAAGGTACGAGAAGTGTTGGGAGACCCATGCCTTCATTGCTGAGGACTACTGTATGAAGCGTGAAGTTGGAGATGAAGAATGGAGAAGTATTGATTTAAAAGTTTAAGATATAAATGACTGGCGAAATCTAAGCATGACCCTTTGCGTCAATAGGCGTAGATGATATTTCTTTCCGGCCACGCTCAGACTCTATCCTCGTTCATAGTGTAGGGGGAGGAGGAATAGTCATACCTTGGTGCGTGTGTATGCATATATATCTAAATATTCAGCCTTCAATATGACGGGTCATGTACACTAGTTTGATATAATTGTTTTCCGAGTACAAATAAATGCACTCCTGGATTATTGTGTAGTACTCGTGCGGAAAGTGTTAATCTATTGATATTCCGCGATGTCACAGGAAGTTTCAGAGGTTTTTCATTTCCTTCACAGATTTACTATAAAACAGTCGATGCTTGCTTGCTGTAAAGGGTCTTTTGCTGCCTTGAAGCAGTGTGATTATGTGGATTAGTTTACTCAACTTCTCTATGTCTTCGCTAATGAGTGTTTATTTGTATGTATGTATGTATATATATATATATATATATATAATCTTTATTTATTCATGTACATGTATGTATATATACTATATATATATATATATATATATATATATATATATATATATGTATATTATTATTATTATTATTATTATTATTATTACTATCCAAGCTACAACCCTAGTTGGAAAAGCAAGATGCTATAAGCCCAGGGGCTCCAACAGGGAAAAATAGCCCAGTGAGGAAAGGAAATAAGGAAATAAATAAATGAAGAGAACAAATTAACAATAAATCATTCTAAAATAAGAAACAACGTCAAAACAGACATGTCATATAATAAACTATCAACAACATCAAAAACAAATATGTCATAAATAAACTATAAAAAGACTATGTCCGCCTGGTCAATAAAAAAGCATTTGCTCCAACTTTGAACTTTTGAAGTTCTACTGATTCAACCACCCGATTAGGAAAATCATTCCACAACTTGGTCACAGCTGGAATAAAACTTCTAGAGTACTGCGTAGTATTGAGCCTCGTGATGGAGAAGGCCTGGCTATTAGAATTAACTGCCTGCCTAGTATTAC
>NC_090754.1:44722835-44725335 GCF_036898095.1 Palaemon carinicauda | reverse complement strand
ATATATATATATATATATATATATGGGGAAAAACTTACTTTCCTTGTTGATCATCAGAGGGCTTAGTCGTTTCAAGGCATGACCCAAAGAAGAATAGATTGATAGGCAGGTAATTTGAAATTTTTAGATCGTAATTATATAATCATATGCTTTTCCCAATATGATTATTTAGGTTAAATATTTTGCCTCCCACGTATATTAGTTATTTACGTTGTCATTCCACCAATGGAAAACCCATATTGTCGTTAGGGTATTCATGCGCTATTGTTTAAGAGGTTCAGTCGTGGTTAGATTTTGTGAAATATTCTAATAAGATTTCTTATTGTTTTCTTTTTCACTGAATCACCATCTCCTCCTATGCCTATTGACGCAAAGGGTCTCGGTTAGATATCGCCAGTCTTCTCTATCTTGAGCTTTTAAGTTTAATCAATACTTCTCCATTCATCATCTCCTAGTTCACGCCTCATAAACATGAGCCATGTAGGCCTTGGTCTTCCAACTCCTCTAGTGTCATGTTGAGCCCAGTTAAAAGTTTGATGAACTAATCTCTCTTGAGGAGCGCGAAAAGCGTGCCCAAACCATCTTCATCGGCTCCTCACCATGATCTCATCCACATATGGCACTCGAATAATCTCTCATAGTTTCATTTCTAATACCGTCCTGCCATTTGACTCCCAATATTCTTCTAGAGCTTTGTTCTCAAATCTACAAACTCTGTTAGATATTGTTTTAATGTCTTACCACGACTCATGTCCATACTGTAACACCGATCTCACTAAACTGATAGAAAGGCTGATTTTTATATGTAATTTCAGGCGATTTGATTTCCAAATTTTACACAACTCAGCCATTATGTGAATGGCTTTTTTTTTCTAAACTCTCATTAAACACCAATTTTAAAGACCATGTATTTGAGATCATGGTTCCTAAATACTTAGATGATTCCACCTCGTTAATCCTATCTCCTTTCAATGATATTTCATCTTCCATTACATATTCCATTCTTATAATTATCATCTGTTTTTCTTCTATTTATTTTGAGCCCAATCTCATGTGATATTTCATGCATTATGGTAAGCAAGCATTGCAAATCCTTTGATGTTCTGCTAACATATAACTTAAAACCTGAAGTAAAAAGAATTATTTGCATGCATGATGCATAGCAATTACCAAAGATTCCCTGCTTTATATTCCTGTTTAGCTAAAGATAGTAAGTAATTCATCTAACATCCATTATCCTGAATGTACTCAGGGATAAGTTTTCAGTAGTGTCAATGGCCTGTAAACATTTCTCCATAGTATGAAGGGTCGAGGCCCACTGGGAAAGGGAGAGCTTCTTAGTGGAAAGTATATTCCTTCACACAATTCGTACCACTTTTGTAGTAAAAATTTACCTGTTAGTGAATCAAGAGGTCCTTATAGCTAATAGAAATGTTATTTATGCTTTTGGTGAAATGACTCATATGTTTTGTAGATATCAATATCAGGGTATTTTTTCCATTATTGGTAGTGGTTGAATATATTTTATTTGTTTTTCTCTTATAATTTTCTCTCTCATTCTTCCAGGTATGTACTTCAGGCTAATTTGTTCAAATTTCTCTATCACATAACCGAAAGAAACGGGTAAGTTTTTGTTTTGAAGTTTATATTAATTGATTCGTACACATGCGTATAATTGAATCAACACTGTGCGCATAACAAGAGTTAATTAACCATTGACCCCATCTGATGTTCTTGTCTCATTTGCTACGCTCTGCTGCACTATAATAGAAACACTAAATATATAACGAAGTGTTTGTCCAATTAGTGACCTTGCAAGTTCCTATTGTAGCTTTTTGGGGGGTAGGGGACATTTGATTAGATACTAGCTTTGGCTACTTGATTTTGCTAGTTATTTTAGGTTGTTATTAAACAAGGAGAGTGCAATAATACATTAGTTTATTGTTGACTTATAAGTATCACAGTGACAATGTAGAATGGCGATAACTTTTTCATAATTGTACCTAAAGAGTTTAGAAAGACAGTTGACAGAAACTGTATTCCGAAAGGACCTTTTCCAGAGCACTGTACATCAGAACCGCCTTAGCCATTATAAGAGGATAGAGATACGCCTTTTTCATGTCAGAAACTTGCGGATTAATGAAATGCCAAGCAATGTAGCAGACGTATTCTGATTGCCTAATAAGAGTCGTATACCTTTAGGCCGCGTGTTACATGGGGTATGACATTCTAAGTCCAAATCAGGAACCTTCAGACTAATTCCCATCAAAACCATTTTTTTCTTCAGAACTTTATAGTTGTCATATACCTTTAGGCCACCTATTAAATGGGTTATGACATTTTAAGACCAAATCAGGAACCTTCAGACAAATTCCTACTACAGCCATTTTTTTTCCTTCAGAATTTTGTTGAGGCTGTATTAAGAAATTTAATTTTGGACTTTATTATCGGGTGAGAAATTGTCTTCTGAAGCCAGAATTTGCTGAGATTGTCTAGAGAA
>NC_090754.1:44715335-44717835 GCF_036898095.1 Palaemon carinicauda | reverse complement strand
TTCATATTGAGCTCTAAAACCGTCAAATACTGTTCTTTCTGTATATCTGCGTTGTTTATCTTTCAAACTATTGTAAATTTTCATATTTTACAACCAAATACTCTGACGCTTCATTTATGAGAGTTCAGTCTGCCTTCGGGCTTCACACGTTCCTCTTTGAGATCGCTATTACCCCTCTCCTGTAGTTTACATTTGAGCGTGGAAGTTATGACCTAACGCAATTCCCCCTTTGATTAGATGAGTTGAACCTGCTGTATACATTTATTTTTTTTTCTTCTTATCGCCTCGTTATCCCTACATTAAGGGATCGGTTGCATGATGCGCCCTCTCCATTGCCTCCTATCAAATGCATCCTCTTCCACCAAAGCTCTTCCCAGTATATCATCCTTCACCTTATCTCTCCATCTAATTCTCTGCCTCCCTCTGGATCTTCTCCCTCTATCAGATCCCTTGCAAGCCCTCCTCACTCCCTCCCTCTATCAGATTCCTTGCAAGCCCTCCTCACTCCCTCCCTCTATCAGATTCCTTGCAAGCCCTCCTCAATCCCTCCCGACCATCCTTCCTCATCACGTGTCCAAACCATCTCAGTCGTGACACTCTTATCATATTTGCAATCTTTACTACACCTGCCATTCTTCTTATTTCATCGTTTTTATGTCGTCTATTGTGAATCAAAACATTACAGCTCTGGGTGATACGAGTTTGGCAGGTATATCCAACATGGGTACATATTATCATGAGGTTTCCAGGGATGTCCAACGGTAACAGTGATAGGCTTATAGATTCTGAACTCCTATCAATTGTCAGGATTATTAGCAATTCTCATACTAAATAGGTTTGTATGATTAATGTAATCAATATGTAATTGTTTAATGAAATCGCCTCTCTTGTCCTTTAGTATTTGGTACTATATCTATTTTGTTTTACGCATTTGGAATGTTCTTCAAGTTCAGATATATAGACTTTTGTGCACTTGATTCGTTTAAGTTTGACTCGTAATCTCTTTTATCTGTGATTGATTTTCGGTTACTATTTTCACCATTTTAGTCGCCTTATCAAAAAATTATCAGTTTGGATTCAGAGTGAACATTCTGTCTGTGTTCTTAATTCTCCTGTTTTGGTGCAACTTTTATTTTACACGATATTTTTTAGCCCTTATAGAATCAATATTCAATTCCAAACACAGATTCTATTACATTCTTCACTAGTTCATTTGGATTTTTTTCAAATCCCTCAATCAACGAAATTCAATGATTTACAGGGAGTAATTAAATCTTAATGTGGTTATAACATATAACGAGAATGACAGGTAATAGATGGACATTAACAATAGTAAAATGGGTCCCTAGAGATAGCAAGCAAAGCAGGGGAAGGAAGAGAAGACGATGGATTGAGGAACTAAGAAAATTTGTGGGTATAGACAGGCATAGAAAGGCAATAAACAGACTGGAGTGGAATGGCATGTCTGAGGCCTTTGTCATGCAGTGGACTAGCAACAACAGATGATGGTTAAAACATCGCCAAACTAGAGGGCCAGCTTATTTCTCGACCTTTTGCTCGACCTCGACCTTGACCTTAACCTTAACCTTTGACATTAACATGAATTAATTGGCGTGTATTTTCATACACTGAAATATGAACCAAGTTTGAAGTCTCTATGACGAGGTTGTTCAAGTTTGAAGTCTCTGTGACGAGGTTGTTCAAGTTTGAAGTCTCTGTGACGAGGTTGTTCAAGTTTGAAATCTCTGTGACGAGGTTGTTCAAACTTATGGCTGATTACGTGAATTGGACATTTTTCTTAACCGTGATCTTGACCTTTCCAAATTTAATCATATCCAGCTTTTTACCTAACAGTTAATCCCTGCAAGTTTCATTACTCTGCGATTAAAATAGTGGTCAGGAAGCTGTTCACAAACACACAAACAGGGACTAAAACATAACCTCCCTCCAACTTCGTTGGCGGAGGTAAGTATGATTGCTTGTGCGTCAGTTACAGTAGTAGTCACTTCCATCATAGCTCCGGAAGTCATGCAGCCTGATAAATAATAATATAAGAAGCGCCAACTCCGTCTCTCTCTCTCTCTCTCCGTCATTTCCAACGGCGACTGGGCAGACCTTGGTAATATAATATTCATCTAAGTGGCCGAGACTTAATATCAGTAAATTAATTCAGCATTTCTGACCATCATTTCAATGACAGCGCGCGTAATTATGCAAGGACTCTTCTGTGTAACGTAGATTGTTCATCATATTCAAGAGACCACTTGGGTAATTATTAGGTAGCCTGTGATAATTAGTTTCGTCATCTTTATTATTGTTATGGAAGGTATGAAGAATATGAAAATATATACACACATATATATATATATATATATATATATATATATATATATATATATATATATATATATATATATATATGTGTGTGTGTGTGTGTGTGTGTGGGCGGGTGGGGGGTTTACACATAGACCTATGTGGTAACGTCCCTGTCTGGTGATCG
>NC_090754.1:44690335-44710335 GCF_036898095.1 Palaemon carinicauda | reverse complement strand
CTTTAGCTATGGTAGGCAGTTCTTCTAGGAGAAGGACACTCCAAAATCAAATCATTGTTCTCTAGTCTTGAGTAGTGTCATAACCTCTGTACCATGGCCTTCCACTGTCTTGGGTACACTCGGGCACGCTGCCCTACCTTATTTCTCTTCCCATTGGTGTTTTTGAAGTTTTTGTAGTGTATATATAAAAGATCTAATTTATTGTTGTTATTGTTCTTAGTATATTTTATTTTGATTGTTTATTACTTCTAATGTTGCGAAAGACAAACCATGGTTCAATGATGATTTATAGACGTGCTTTTTTGGAGAAGCAGGAGGCCTATCATCTTTGGAAGGGTAACAGATCAGATTTGACCTGGGATACCTATACTAATCTTTAAACTTTTGCTCACAGAATTTATGCTTTAACTGGAAAGGAATACAATTTATCCATAAATGATACCCTTTCTGGTACAACTCAGCAACCTAAATGGTGGGCTACCCTTAAATCTGCACTCTTTGGTGTAGAAGCATTAGTTCCTCATTTACTTAAAATAGATGGCTCAGTCACTCACTGTCCAAAGGAAAAGGCAACCCTTTTGGTCGAGGTGTTTGACATTAACAGAGTAATGAGGCACTTGATCTTCCTCATTCCTGTTTTCCTGAGGCTAAACTAACTAGTTAAGCTTTTCAATCTCATGAAATTTCTTCTCTGTTGATGGAGCTTGATGCTTATGGAGGTGTAGATCCAAATGGTATTTTCCTTTTTTATAAAGACTGCAGATTTCTTAGCTACCAAGTTATTTTGCGCAAGTTAGTAAGAATAGGAGCTTTCAGCACTTGTTGGAGAATTGGTAGTATTACCCCACTATGTACATGTGTTTGTGGTTGCTCAAGTCCAACTGATAATCACACAATTTCCATAATTCCCATATCCAAAGTTTTTGAACGTCTTTTGGCAAAACGTCTAAATAGGCTTGCTGAAGGTAATCATCTGTTCCCTAGTTTGCAATTTGGCTTTCATAAAGGCCTTGGAGCATGTGCAGGAAATTTGTATGATTGCCCTTAATTTTAGTGCTGCCTTTGACCGTGTTAATCATGAGGCCCTTGTTTTCAAACTCACTCATTTTAGTGTGGGTGGATCTTTTCTTAGCCTCATTATTGAGTTTTCAAGTAATATATCGCAAATAGTTATTGTTGATGGGCATCATAGTGAGTATATGAATGTGATATCTGGTGTTCCTCAGGGTAGTGTTCTTGGCCCATTACTTTTCATACTAATATAGTATGAAAAGTAATGGGGCAAGAACACTACCCTGAGGAACACTAGATATCGCATTCATATACTTACTATGATGTCCATCAACAATAACTATTTGCGATCTAGACATGACATGTGGTTTGGCCTGGAAAACAAGCTCGTTGCCTATGCAGATGATGCCACTCTCTTGCATCAATTCCATATCCTGAATGTAGATCTGGGGTAGCGAATTCCTTGATAGAGATCTAGCTAAAATTAGTGCATGGTGTAGATTATGGGGCATGAAGGTGAATCCTAACAAAACTCAAGTATGATGGTAAGTAGGTCAAGGGCAGTTGCTCCTCAACATCCGGATCTCAGCATTGATAATGTTTCTATAACGTTGTATGTCTTAAAATTCTAGGTGTGATTATCGACCGCAAATTTCCTTTTGAGAAACACATTAGGTTTGTGTCTTCTTTAATTGTAGCAATAATTGGCTTATTGAGAAAGGTTTGTATCATTTTCGGTGATCAATATATTCTGAAGAAGTGTTTTAATTCTTTCATTCTACCCTGTTTCGAGTAGTGTTCTCCTGTCTTGTCTTCAGTTGCTGATTCTCATCTTAGTTTGTTGGACAGGCACTTTAGGCACTTACGGTCTATTACATTTCTCATTCCTGATCTAGATATTAATCTATGGCACCGTCATTCAATTAGTTCGTTATGCATGTTGCATAAGTTTTTTCATAGTTCTTACCATTCTTTACATCCAGATCTTCACGGACAATACCACCCTGTTCGTAATACTAGGTATGGAGTTAATTCTAATAGCCAGGCCTTCTCCATCACAAGGCTCAATACTACACAGTATTCTAGAAGTTTTATTCCAGCTGTTACAAAGTTGTGGAATGATCTTCCTAATCGGATAATTTAATCGGCAGAACTTCAAAAGGTTAAACTTGCACCAAATGTTTTTATGTTGAATAGGGTGACAAGTCTATTTTTTAAAGTTTATTTATGAAAGATCTGTTTTAATGTTATTTTATTTTATTTTAATTGTTCATTACTTCTCATTTAGTTTATTTATTTCCTTAATTCCTTTCCTCACTGGGCTATTTTTCCTTGTTGGAGCCCTTGGGCTTATAGCATCCTGTCTTTCCAACGTTGGTTGTAGATTAGCGAATATTATTATTATTGATAATAATAATAATAATAATAATAATAATAATAATAATAATAATAATAATAGAGAACATTAGCTCGAGGAACACGTGATATTACATTCGTCTAGTCACTATGATGCCCATCAACGACTTAAAAATTCCATAATGATGTTAAAATAAGGTTCAGCTACTCCCATCTGTTTAAGTTTGAAAACAAGCTCCTTATGATTAACAATGTCAAAGGCAGCACTGAGATCTGCTTTTTTTTAAAGTATCGCATCGACTACTATCTTTGGCGATATAGATGCAAAGATGTTAGGGAAATCCAACACGGAGAAACATTACTAGGAAACCAGACCATTAAAATTCCTGGAAAGTTAAGAAATCTCTTCTGCAGATTATTAACTAGTTCTTTATAGGAGTAAGAGCCTTTTCAGTCTTCCAACACTGACAAATATTAGCGACGAAGAGTGAATTTTAATAAAGCTTTATTAATTTGCTATATATTAATATCACTTTGAGGGCTTGGTTATCATATGATATTATAATATGGAACTTTTAGAACATTGAGAGCTGGCCGTCAGACAACTTTCTTACATAGTAAACAGTATTAGAATATTCTAATGAATATGAATATTAATATTAGTTACCAAAATAAATAGTCGTGTCTGAAAGTTTTGTCATCTATTTGTTTTTTATGAAATATCTAATAGTAAACGAATGGGTATATACGTGACATTCACCTGTATAATGATGTAGATTCTAGGAAATATACCAAGAATTTCGACTCTGTTTTAATATTTCATCGCCCCAAAACACAGCCTAATCTATAAATGAATTCAAATTATACTTGCCTAATTGCACCACTTAATCCAGTAGAGTTAAATCCACTATTCAGGTTATAGACGAAGGATGTCCTAGGTGAGACTGCATCTTGGGTGAGAGCTTCCCACTGGTCAAATCCATCTGTGTTCTCGGGGACAGATCCTCCTGCTAATCCCACCAAAGTTGCATACCAGTCCGTAACGTGCAAAAGCCTACGAAAAAGTTTAGTCTTTGAGTCCGTTGAGACTAAAATACTGCTTATGTTCAAACATTCCAGTTAGAAGTATTGAGTTTTTTTCAGGTTTAGAAAGTAACTATATTTGAATAGAATATTGCTTATGTTCAAACATTCCAATTAGAAGTATTGAGCCTTTTAGAATGTAACTTTATATTTGAATAAAATATGGCTTGTGTTCAAACATTCCAATTAGAAGTATTGAGCTTTTTTCAGTTTTAGAAAGTAACTATATTTGATTAGAATATGGCTTATGTTCAAACATTCCAATTAGAAGTATTGAGCTTTTTCCGATTTTAGAAAGTAACTTTATATTTGAATAAAATATGGGTTATGTTCAAACATTCCAATTAGAAGTATTGAGCTTTTTTAAATTTGAAATAAGTAATTATATTTGAATAGAATATGGGTAATGTTCAAACATTCAAATTAGAAGAATTGAGCTTTTTTTTCAATTTTAGAAAGTAACTATATTTGAATATAATATGGCTTGTGTTCAAACATTCCAATTAGAAGTATTGAGTTTTTTTCAATTTTAGAAAGTAATTCATATTCAAATAAAATATGGCTTATGTTTAAACATTCCAATTAGAAGCATTGAGCTTTTTTCAGTTTTAGAAAGTAACTTTATATTTGAATAAAATATGGCTCATGTTTAAATATTCCAATTAGAAGTATTGAGTTTTTTTTCTATTTTAGAAAGTAACTATATTCGAATAAAATATGGCTTATGTTCAAACATTCCAATTAGAAGTATTGAGTTTTTCTTCAATTTTAGAAAAAATTTATATTCAAATAAAATATGGCTTATGTTCAAACATTCCAGTTAGAAGTATTGAGTCTTTTTTCAATCTTAGAAAAAATTTCTATAAGAATTTTTAGAACAATGTTGTCTTGGCTAATAATGAGAATGATCTGTTTCAAGTTGAATAAGCATACTGCCTTTGGATAAATGTACTGTACAAATATTGGCCAAATTGAAGTTTTATTTAAGGAGATGGTACGGATGGTTTCACTACATACTGTACACTTTAATATTTACGTTTATGTTAAATGAGTTAATGTGTTAACTAATAAACTTCAAAGGTCCCGAAAATGTATTTTGGTATTCTGGGCATATTGTAATCGAGTTCCCTTGCGTCAATACGTGGGGACTTTGTAAATGCTGTTAGCTTATATAACGCGATAATTTATTTTCTTATCCATTTCTCACTCTCTTACACACACATACATACATACACACTCATATATATATGTATATATATATATATATATATATATATATATATATATATATATATATACATATACATATATATATACATACATACATACATATATATATATATATATATATATATATATATATATATATATATATATATATACATACATACATACATATATATATATATATATATATATATATATATATATATATATATATATATATTCAACAACAAATGCAACCGTTCTAATCCACTGCTGGACAAAGGCCTCAGACATATCCCTAGTCATGTCTGGTGTTTGGCCGCTTTCATTACCAAGCTGGCCACTGCAGACGGGATTTGGTGGGAGACTTTACCCTATTCGCTCATTGCTAACCAACTTAGTATAGGTGACTTACTAGTACAGCTTTACTGATTATGGCTTTTACCACATTAAGGTGTCCTCACTCAGAATATGTATACACATTTATGCCTATTTAATTAAACTTCTATTCATAAAGAGCATTAGTGTGGATATACCTCTAACACAAGCCTGAGAGGTTGTTTACCTTTATTCGTGTGTTAATCCGTCTTCTTCAATGCGTACTGACTTCACATAAAACAGCATTTTTGGGGGGGAAATTTGATAATATTTTCGAGTCGCTGATCTTTGACATTCAATTTCTCGAATTTAAGGAAATACTATAAGAAAATAACATTGGATTATTTTTGCCCTTTTAGCTTAAATACCAAAAAGAAAAAGTAGTCAAGAAAGATCGTTAACTTACGTTTGGGACTTGAATCCAATTTTCGTTAAAAGGGGAGAGTGGATGAAGCCGGGGGCCCTAGTGCCCCCCTCCCAGAGAGTGCTTTTACCTCCCCTCAAGGGCCAGTTGATGCCGTTTCCTGGTGCACCGCCATTCTTTGGACAAAAAGAAGCGATTTGTATCATTTAGCAAATGATATTTCCAATCTCAGGAAGCAAAAACTGCTAATGTGTATCTAGACATATAGGCATTTAGGATGATTGTATGATTATGTATAATTCTTAGGTATATTATTATTATTATTATTATTATTATTATTAATTCTCAGGTATATTATTATTATTATTACTTGCTAAACTACAACATATGTGTGTATAATTATATACGTTTGTTTGTGGACTACGTTGTCCATACCCTGTCCTTTTGTAGACTACTTTTTCCTTACCCCTGTCCTTTTGTGGACTACTTTGTCCTTACCCCTGTCCTTTTGTAGACTAATTTTTCCTTACCCCTGTCCTTTTGTGGACTGCTTTGTCCTTACCACTGTCCTTTTGTAGACTACTTTTTCCTTACCTCTGTCTTTTTGTGGACTACTTTGTCCTTATCCCTGTCCTTTTGTAGACTACTTTTTCCTTACCCCTGTCCTTTTGTGGACTGCTTTGTCCTTACCCCTGACCTTTTGTAAACTACTTTTTCCTTACCCTTGTCCTTTTGTGGATTACTTTGTCCTTACCCCTGTCATTTTGTAGACTGCTTTTTCCTTACCCCTGTCCTTTTGTGGACTGCTTTGTCCTTACCCCTGTCCTTTTGTAGACTACTTTTTCCTTACCCCTGTCTTTTTGTGGACTACTTTGTCTTTACGCCTGTCCTTTTGTAGACTACCTTTTCCTTACCCCTGTCCTTTTGTGGACTGCTTTGTCCTTACCCCTGTCCTTTTGTAGACTACTTTGTCTTTACCCCTGTCCTTTTGTGGACTACTTTGTCTTTACCCCTGTCCTTTTGTAGACTACTTTTTCCTTACCCCTGTCCTTTTGTGAACTGCTTTGTCCTTACCACTGTCCTTTTGTAGACTACTTTTTCCTTACCCCTGTCTTTTTGTGGACTACTTTGTCCTTACCCCTGTCCTTTTGTAGACTACTTTTTCCTTACCCTGTCCTTTTATGGACTGCTTTGTCCTTACCCCTGACCTTTTGTAAACTACTTTTTCCTTACCCCTGTCCTTTTGTGGATTACTTTGTCCTTACCCCTGTCATTTTGTAGACTGCTTTTTCCTTACCCCTGTCCTTTTGTGGACTGCTTTGTCCTTACCCCTGACCTTTTGTAGACTACTTTTTCCTTACCCCTGTCTTTTTGTGGACTACTTTGTCTTTACCCCTGTCCTTTTGTAGACTACCTTTTCCTTACCCCTGTCCTTTTGTGGACTGCTTTGTCCTTACCCCTGTCCTTTTGTAGACTACTTTTTCCTTACCCCTGTCTTTTTGTGGACTACTTTGTCTTTACCCCTGTCCTTTTGTAGACTACTTTTTCCTTACCCCTGTCCTTTTGTAGACTACTTTGTCCTTACCCCTGTCCTTTTGTGGACAACTTTGTCCTTACCTTTGTTCTTTTTTGAACTACCGTGCTCTTGCACCTGTCCTTTTGTGGACTACTCTGTCCTTGCACCTGTCCTTTTGTGGACTACTTTGCCCTCACTCCTGTCCTTTTGTGGACTACTTTGTCCTTACCCTTGTTCTTTTGAGGACTATTTTGACCTTACTCCTGTCCCTTTTTGGAGGACTTTGTCCTTACCCCTGTCTTTTAGAGGACTACTTTGCCCCTGGACCTGTCCTTTTGTGGACTACTTTTCCCTTGGACCTGTCCTTTTGTGGACTTCTTTGCCCATGGACCTGTCCTATTGTGGACTACCTGTCCTTGCACCTGTCCTATTGTGGACTACTCTGTTCTTACCCCTGAACTTTTTGTAGACTAATTTGTCCTTACCCCTGTCCTTTTGTGGACTAATTTGTCCTTTTGTGCACTACGTTGACTTTACACCTGTCCTTTTGTGGACTACTTAGTCCTTTTATGTTGAGTACTTTGTCCTTACCCCTGTCCTTTTTGGACTACTTTGTCATTATCCTTGTCCTTTTGTGGACTCTTTGGTCCTTGCCCCTATCCTTTTGTGGACTACTTTGTCCCTAGCCCTGTCCTTTTGTAGAGTACTTTGTCCTTATGCCTGTCCTTTTGTGGACTATTGCGTTATTTACCCTGTCCCTTTGTGGAGCACTTTTTTTTATACTTGACCTTTTGTGGAATACTTTGTCCTTACCCCTGTTCGTTTGTGGACTACTTTGTCCTTGCCCCTCTTCTTTTTGGACTACTTTGTTCTTATCCCTGTTCTTTTGTGTAGTATTTTACCTTACACTTGTCTTTTTGTGGACTCCTTTGTCCTTACCCTTGTTCTTTTATGGACCACTTTGTCCTTACCCTTCTCCTTTTGTAACTTTGTCCTTATCCCTGTCCTTTTGTGGACTATTTTTCCTTACTCTTGTCTATTTATGAACTACTTTGTCCTTACCCCTGTCCTTTTGTGGATTGCTTTCGTCAATAAAGATAAAGAGCATGATCTGATTTTGTCAGAGGCCAACATTTTTAAGAGTCTAGTAATTGTTTTCCTTAATTCAGTATCAAACCATCAACATCAATCTTTATTCTCAAACATTCCATACAGCTGTTGGAAAAGAAACAAATAGCTATCTCTTTGCCTAAGCCAACCTTACTCTTCCCCCAATCAATCCATATGTTATGCAAGTGAAATTGTCTTGGCAAAACACTTCCATATGCTTGCTAAGGTATGCAAAGTAGGGATGTGCCTTTATGATTCTACATGTTATTACCTCTGGTGGTTTTTTTTTTCGCACATATACATGTAAAGTCAATCATTACTCCATCTGCTCTTACCTAACACGCAATAGTCGTCTTCTTAGTTGTTCTATCGTCACTACGTATATCACATTTATTACATCCTCTTCCTCAATCCCTTTCATTCTTTAAGATATACCTCGACTCTAAATAGTCTTTCCTCATTCAGATTTGCAAGCATTTTATTTTAAGATATGTTAATCTCTACATTTCCTTCTCGCCAATGCAACTTTGATTATTAGCTGAAGTTCATATTCAAATTTATCTCTAACATTTTGTAGGTTCTCAAGTTTTAATCTTCTGCTTTGACTATCTTCCTTTTCGTCTTTTATACGCATCTCTCTCTCTCTCTCTCTCTCTCTCTCTCTCTCTCTCTCTCTCTCTCTCTCATTTCTTGTATTCCACCACACATTCGTTTTATTTTTCTTCCCTGTTTGGTGCGTGAGGTTGTATGCATATACATGTAAATGGATATATGTATAACAAGGAAACCTATTGTTGTTGATCGCAATCAGTAATATTGTGCAAACCAGTAGGCTACATAAGGGTTGCGCCGTCAGTGCGCTTCTTGCGGTGCACTGTAGACACTGCTTAAAGGTCTTTGCAGAGTTCCTTTTGTCCCTAGCTACGCTTTAAGGGTTTAAAGGCCGCTCATAAATGGCAGAGGCAAGAGACAGTGACATTGCCGTAGCTAACAGTTCAATGCCCTAGAGACTGACCTTATATCATGATCAAAGCCCAAGACCCCTGTCCACCCAAACTAGGACCAAGGAAGGCCAGGCAATGGTTGCTGATGACTCAGCAGATAGACCTATAGGCTCCCGCAAACCCCCATCCTTATCTCTCAAGGATGGTAAGGTTGCCGACATGAAAGGAAATAACGAGTTTGGGTGGTACTCGAACCCCCGTCTGGCGATCAACAGGCAAAGACGTTACCAATCAGACCACAACAACCTCTTACTTTATATCCTTCTACTTGACTACCGTTATTACTTCCTTTCTTCCATCATTCTGTCCAACCTCTTCCAACACTGAACTCAGTGTAAATAGGGGTTTACCCTAGATGCATGGGTGTTGAATGGCCTCATAGGAACTAGCGCGGGCTTATATAGCCCAAATCCATAAATCCATACTAAACCACTAGGTTGTTTCAGCTTGGCTATCTCAAGCCTTCTTTCCAAGTCGGTTAGACATCGGATGTATGGAAATTCCTGCTCGAATTTCAGACTGATAAGGGACGGCATCCTATCTCATTTAAGTATCGGTTAAACATAAAGTAATCTACTCACGTCCGAGCTGAAGATTATTATGGAATTTTCATAGTGGCCTGTTGCTTTCAGGTGTGCGACCACTCTACCAATAGCGTCGTCCATGGCATATGACATCCCTTAATTGGAAAGAAATGGTAGAATGTAGCGTAATGTGAAGTTAGAAAGTCTCCTCAAACTTATAATATAATATATAATTTAATATTTTTGAATGTTAATTGATCTTTATAGTAAATAGTATTATTCTGAAAAAGCAAATAAAGAATTTTCTTTCAGTTTTATTGGCTGGATATTTTGAGACACCTGCCGTCAATAGGATAAGAAATGAAGACGTGTTTGCCCTACACGTGAAAGAAAATTGGATTTGACAAGTTAGCAAAATCTTACAAAACTAAGTAAGAGTAGAACCATGAAAATCATTTCAGAATTTGGGGCTTCTCTGAATCTTTTAAATTCCTTGGCTCTCATGACTAATAGATGAGACATTGTTCTCTTCTAGATGATAAATAGAGTCCAAAGATAACATTTTGGATTCTTTTGACGTACGAGGGGAGAACAACCCCCCCCCCCCAAAAAAAAAAAAACATGAACTTAGTTAACCAAAAATGATAGTTACTGTGACATAAATTTCTTTCTTTAAAAAGAACGTCAATCTTTTCACTTGAGAATTTATAGTTCACAAGAATCAAATTTCTCAAGTGTTTTTAAAATTACATTATGAAAAAAATCGAAAATTCTGAAGAGATTTGTGTCTGTGATCCTATTTCTTTCTCCATCTAACCAAACTTTTTTTGTTTCCATTTTAAAAGCAGAGACCATTGGAACGGGTAGTTAAGTGTCCTTTTTCTTTCCTACACACACACACACACACACACAAAAGATGAAGGGCGGGGGTTTTACCTCGAAGGAAGTGGTCGCCCATTCTTCCTCCAGATCTGACATGCTTGAACAAACATCTTTCCCCGTTTCAAGAATTTCACTTACCCAGAGAAATCTCCCGATTTTCGTCTCCTATATAGCGGAAGGGATCTCTGTATTCGTCTGGGACCTGCATTGGAGAATGGATGCTTTGGAAAGCCAAATACAGGAACATTGGCACTGCGGGATCCCTTGAATAAAGCAGGTCCTCCACGTAATTTGCATACACAAACTAGAAGGGGTAACAGAGTAAGGGTTTGATTAGTTTCAAGATATCTGTTTAAGTAGTTGATTTTTTATTTTGTTCAAGAAGTGCGTACGAAAGAGAGAGAGAGAGAGAGAGAGAGAGAGAGAGAGAGAGAGAGAGAGAGAGAGAGAAGGGGTTTGATTAGTTTTAAGATGTCTAGTTAAGGAGACAATTTTTGTTTTGCTTACGAGGTGAGAGAGAGAGAGAGACTTAAATCAGTAATTTTCTTTACATCATTGTCTCTCAAGTTTATAGGTGCTTATATGTCCATGGCTGAATAATTCTGATTTCACATATTCACTTTTAAATTAATCTTACCGGATTTTTAGGATAATTTTAGCTTTCAATTTAAAGAAAAAATAGTTATATAGTCATTATCAATCAAAGGTCTTTCTTGAATTGACCCATGACTATAGTTTTTTCTTTCATTAAGGTATCTTTAATGTAGACCGACTCGTTTTGAAGGGATTAATACTCGTAAGATGTGTAAATGGATTAGTTTAATACGAAAAAATATAAACTAAATGACTAACCGTGTCGTAGGTGCCATTTACACTGAAGTCTGGGTCTTCATTTTTGCGAAAATCGTATCCACGGGGACCCGTTTCTGAAAAGAAAAATAATAATGATAAAAAAAGTCCCATCGAATAATTTTTTCCTTTATTTAAAGTTTTATGAGAAACTTACACTAAATTTTCAAGGAAACGGACCAAATAAGAATAGTTATATGAGCAACTAACATTATTCATGTGTTATTAATCGTTTTGGATGTGGTGTCTCATATACATTGTTATACTGTTCACGGAAAATGGTTGATATGTTTCAGTTTATCATTTTATTGCACTTTTTCATATATCTTTACAGTTAGCTAGGATCTTAATTTTTTATATGATGCGGGAAGTAATGAAATGCAACGATTATAGTGTTTTTTTTTTTTGATGAATCTACCTTGATAAATATACATTACAAGATATTCCTTCATTTAGTAAGATAGATTTATCTTTGAAAGGCTGTTATGACATCAAATTGATAAAATATCCTCATAGAAATTCTATGGGTGTTACCTGAAAGTGATGCATAAGAGTCGTGAGAGTAGTGATCTCCCATTCCGGTGTATAACCCATAGAAAGTATCAAATCCTCGACGAGTTGGGGTGTAGTCCCAATGGCAGAAACCCAGGTGCCACCTGGTTGGTAAAAAAAAAAAAAAAAGTTTTATATCCAGGTAAATGTGATAGATTTAGATAGTGACTGATATTATAATGTATCAATAATAAATGTCACAAATAAAATCTACTTCTAAATTCTCCAAAATTATTGACTCAAGTCGTCCATAGTTGTTTGTAAGATGAACAGATGGGTCCGAATGTTTCATGTGCTGTTATGTTAATTTCAAAGTATTTAATAGAAGATTTATGGTTAGGGAAAAGTCGAAGATATTGAAAATAATGACAAGCGCTTGTAGTACTAATTCAAAATCTCGAAGTTAAGATTGCATGCTGTTTTAGCTGAATCTAGCCTCATGTCTGCACGGGCTCTTGCTCTAAATTTTGGAATTCCCTATGCTGACTCAGCGGATATAAACGGAACGGAGGACAAAGACAATAAGTTGAAAATTAAGTTGTATCTTCATGGTTGGGAGACTGTTGTGGACTATATTCCTTTTGCAAAGTGCAAAGTGTTGGGGGCAGTTAAGGGAGTAGTAAAAAATAGAGGGTTGGGCATGAATGTAAATCGAGTTCTATATGAGAAAGTGATCGTACCAATTGTGATGTATGGATCGGAGTTGTGGGGAATGAAAGTGACGGAGAGACAAATGAATGTGTTTGAGATGAAGTGTCTAAGGAATATGGCTGGTGTATCTCTAGTAGATAGGGTTAGGAACGAAGTGGTGAGGGTGAGAACGGGTGTAAGAAATGAATTAGCAGCTAGAGTGGATATGAATGTGCTGAGGTGGTTTGGCCATGTTGAGAGAATGGAAAATGGCTGTCTGCTAAAGAAGGTGATGAATGCAAGAGTTGATGGGAGAAGCACAAGAGGAAGGCCAAGGTTTGTGTGGATGGATGGAGTGAGGAAAGCTCTGGGTGATAGGAGGATAGATGTGAGAGAGGCAAGAGAGCGTGCTAGAAATAGGAATGAATGGCGAGCGATTGTGAAGTAGTTCCGGTTGGCCCTGCTGCTTCCTCCGGTGCCTTAGATGACCGCGGAGGTAGCAGCAGTAGGGGATTCAGCATTATGAAGCTCCATCTGTGGTGGATAACGGGGGAGGGTGGGCTGTGGCACCCTAGCAGTACCAGCCGAACTCGGTTGAGGTGTCAGGCTGGGAGAAACGTAGAGAGGAGAGGTCCCCTTTTTTGTTTCATTTGTTTGATGTCGGTTACCCCCCAAAATTGGGGGAAGTGCCTTGGTATATGGATGTATGTATGTATTTTGATACCAGTTGAATAGATACATCAATCAATCAATCTTTGCATTTAAGGATGTAAAGACGGTCAATGAAATAGTCTAATTTCAAGAGATTAAATTTGTCGTTTGATGTTATTCTTTTTCCAGCCATTGAATGTGAATTACTTAGTACAGATTTTTAAAACAACAGTAAAAGCTACGACGTTTGCCCTACAATTGATAAATATGAAAATCCCCCGTACAAAAGCTATACTGTCTCTTATATCCCCAAATTACTTGGGAAATATTCAATAGATATGCCTATTGTGTATGTAATGTCGATGTGTTTTTACTCGTGTGTGTGTGTATATATATATATATATATATATATATATATATATACGCATATATATAAATATATATACATGTGTATATATATATATATATATATATGTATATAGACATATATATATATATATATATATATATATATATATATATATATATATATATTCATATATTCATTCATATTTATTATTTGCGTTTATGTTTATTTACATATTTTTATATATTTATATATAAAATATACGTATTTTTTGTGCTCCCACCTCTCTATTCAGATGTGTGAATTTTGCATAGATATAAAATAGAATATAACATATTTCATGACTCACTTTCCAACGGCATGCGTAGAATAGCCAGCCGCCTTCATCGCCTCCGGCAGGATAGTGGCATTAAGGAGGAGTCCTGTTGGAACTTGGTTCATAAGAGGAGGGCCCTGTAGAAAGATATTAGCCGTTGTAAACAACTGCGCTCCGCTTTCACGCTTAGTTTTGTCTACTTTGATCATAATTTTGTTTCTTTGAATGGTCAAGGTTTTCCTCATTTTTGGTTTTAATGGAGTTCATCGAAGTTTGTGCATGGCTTCTTATGAGTATTTTATGAAAATATCACTTTATTCGTTTGTTCTCCAGTAATAGTTTATTTCTTATACCAGTCGTTTTCATAGCCGATGCTAGTCTAGTTTCTTTTCATTGTACTGTACATATATCCCCTAAATATTAAATTTTTTTTTTCATTATTTTTAATAGATTGATTGTATTTGATTTTTCATCATTCAGATTTTTATATTTTTATGTTCTAAATTTCTCAAAATATTAATTTAGTCCTCACATGGTTCTAATTAGAATCCAGATTCACCAATAATACTATGAATTGTTTTAATTTAGATCCAGATGGAGAATTGGAAGTGGCTTGAAAGCTTTAAGAATCAGATACATTTTCTGTCTTATTCTATATACATCCAGAAATTGAGAGCGTAAGGATCCCATTCTCCTTTGTAAATACATCTATGCATATTTAATCTCATAGTGAGTCCGTCAATGCCACTAATAAGATGAGAGTACTAACTCCAATCAAAATCTCCTATTTTTTCTTTCACGGCTATAATACATATTTTATGCTCATAATAGGACTATCTAATGAAATACGTTAAATTTTAAAGAATGTGGCATTTTATTTTTCATAATCTCATTTAGTTCATCAAAAGCTCTCCATCCCATGTGTATCCTTTTAATTTCGTTCTTATGTCTTGGGGAAACACTTTCGGTCTGGCCTAAGTGCATATATTCATTAACAATCTCTAGAAGTTCGTCCATAACCATTATTTGTTGTCTATATATTTTCATTTAACATTATTTGTTGTCTATATATTTTCATTTAACATTATTTGTTGTCTATATAATTTCATTTAACATTATTTGTTGTTTATATATTTTCATTTAACATTATTTGTTGTTTATATATTTTCATTTAACATTATTTGTTGTCTATATATTTTCATTTAACATTATTTTAGTTTTATTCATATTCATTTACTGTCCTACATTTCTTCTGTCTCTAATCAGGTCGTTTATTATCTTTTGCAATTCATCACATGGTTCACTAAATAGAACTGTTATCTGTAAATCTTAAGTTAGTAAGGTATTCCTCATCAATGTTAATTGCTATATTTTTCAAATCTAAATTCTTAAAAAAAAAACTCCATCTAAGCATGCTGGGGTCTCCCTGTCTATCTCCTTTCTCAATCGGATTTTTCTCACTGTCTGCATGTAGTTTTAAAATTGGTCTACTACCTGTATGTACTATATATCTTCAAATGTTCTAACATAAGATTCATCTATTCCGTGCTTTCGAAGGCCTTTCATTACTGCTGAAGTTTTGATGGAATCAAGAGCTTTCTGTCTATAAATGCCACACACGCACACATATACAGTATATATATATATATATATATATATATATATATATATATATATATATATATATATATATACACACACACATGGATGAGTACAGAAGTTAAAAATGTTTGCAACAGTATTGACGGACAGGAAACACTTCGTTATGAAAATTAGTTATGGTCTTTTCAATGGCGAAATAAAGCAGAAGTCAACAGCAATGGAACTTCAGCTCAATTCTCCATCCACATTGACTTATCAATTCTTCACATTTTATTTATTTCTGGTGGCATGATTGTGTCATTTGATTTTTGGAACTTGACGTAAAATGAGACAGACTTAAACGTGTCTTGACTATACCCCTTGAACTCCTACTTCACTTCCAAGACCACATCCTGAATTCAGAATTTAATGTTTATTGACTTGTAACATCACCGCGATAGCTAATGTATCCTTCTAATCATCAACCTTCCCTAGGTAACTCACCATTTCGTATTGATCTATAGATCTTAAAAGACCTAACATTATCTTTTGCAATACCTCCCATGATTCACTATATAGAACTGTCATATGCAAATCTTTTAAGTTAATAAGGTATTCCTCATCAATGTTAATTCCTATATTTTTCAAATCTAAATTCTTAAAAACTCCTCCTAGGCATGCTGGGGTCTCCCTGTTTAACCCCTTTCTCAATTAGAATTTTCTCCCTATATGTGTGCAGTTTTAACCCTGGAAAGGTATGATGGGTCGTTTGCGACCCCTACAGCATTTTCAAAACCTGTTTTTTCCCCATAAATCATCAGCTGTCTCGAATATGGAAGTGATCGACCGGCAAGGGGTGACTAGTCTACATGCCATTGTCTGCTTTAGGACTGATTTTCGTCTAACTTCCCTCCTTCCCCGTTTTTTTACCCCCCCCCCCAGGGGTCGACCTCGACCCTGAATACCTTTTTAGGGGTAAGTGATCAAACAGCAAAGTTATTACATAATTATAAATTGTCGAACAGTGTTGATACTTGTTTGGTTCTTTATAGTTGGAAAGTGTGGGTGGATGGTGTGTCTACCACTTGCATGACATTGGTTTTGGCGTAGATGCCATATATTGCCATGAGGTCCATTTTCCCTCAAATGCTAATTTCTGATTTTTTTGGGTTTTTTGCAAATTTCAATTTTTTTCTATTTATTTTGAATTTATCTTCAATAATGGCCAGCAGACAGTATTCCCTCGGCATGGATGTCATCAACACACTTCTAATGGAGTTAAAAAGAGATGTTGATGATAATATGGAGCTTGCAACCCCATTCTTCATTCAAGTGGTAGATTGGGTTGTAAGAGTTGTTGCGGTCTGCGGCCATTTTGTTGACATACCCGAAAGGTAAGTTGGCATATCTCTATATATTCTTGTTCTGTATAGAATTCGTGATATTTTGGTATAATTTAATGCATAAATATCATATTTTATAGGAGATACAATGATTTTCATAAGAAATTTACATTGTGAACTAGGCCGTCAAAAAATGACCTTTAGATTTCGCCCCTGTTATAACAGTAAATTACATCTTGGTGCACATTTTATTATGTATTTCTGTTCTAGGATAATATGAGTTTATTCTATAAAAAAAATTAGCCTCTTCCTATTTCATTTGGGTACCCAAAAAAATTCATGAAATTTGTACAAATTTTTTTGGCCAAAAAAATTTACCCTTTTTTTCTCATTTCAGATCTTGACTTCTATGGGTCCAACTTATTTCCAGCAATTACACGCTGTTGCTTTGCCATCTAAGAAGGTGTCCCTAAAGGGATTTATGTGTATATGTATATTTCTATTTTTTGTGAATATTTACGTCGTCTTTTTTTTTGTATACTTAAATTTTTAATATATTTCCAATAAATAGTTATTTTGTAGATGGGTATCATTTATATTTTCAGTAATTTTTAGCATTCTTTGAAGTATTTTTATCAAGTCAAACAATACAGATTGATGCATAACTAAATTTTTCCTGAATTTTTTTCGGAGTCGGGGTCGTTCACGACCGAGTATACCCTTAAAGGGGTGTCCGAGTAGCATACCTATCCAGGGTTAAGATTTCTTTACTTCCTGTATATATATCTTCAAATGTTCATCTACTCTATGTTTTGCTGGGGTTTCATTACTGGTGAAGTTTTGACTAGAATCAAAAGCTTTCTCAGTTTATAAATGCCAGCACACACACACACACACACACACACACACACACACACACATATGAATGGATGAGTACAGGAGTTAAAAATGTTTGCAAGAGTGTTGATGGACAGTACACACTTCGATACGAAAATTAGTTATCGTTTTCTCACTTTCAAAATAAAGCAGAGGTCGACGACAATGGAACTTGAGAAAAATTCTCTGTCCACATTGACTTATCCATTCTTCACCTTTTATTTAATGAGACAGACTTGAACTTGTCTCGACCATACATCTCGAACTCCCCCTTCACTTCCAAGACCACATCCTGAATTCAAAGTTTAATGTTTATTGATTTATAACATCACTACGATAGCTAATGAATCCTTCTAACCACCAACCCCCGTTAGGTAACTCAACGTTTCGTATTGATCTAAAGTTCCTAGAAGACCTAACATTGGATTTGCGAGAACAAATAATGTACAAGAGATCGAATGCTCATATTACAACCTTACTCTTCGTTTTCCTGGTATCAGTTCGATTTATTGATTCAGAGAAACACTTGCTATCCAGGATATTGTTAGCTGGAACATTTATCGTCTATATTGGCATAGGGATTATTTCTCTTGTAGAAAGTAATAATATATGGGAGTCTTGATTAAGTGATCCGAAGATCTTTACACAAGTCTCTACGTTTGAGCTTCAGTGGCAATAAAACCTTAAAAACTTGAATATTTTATACTCTGAGCTTCCTGGGCTATGATTATCACCTGTGATTGTATCATTCTTGGTAGTCCTTATACCGGTTCCTAAGGCTGTTTTCTCCCAAAATTTGAATCCATGGTATCAAGAGTGGATTCTCAAATCACCCCCACTGAACTTGAATGAAAATTTTGAGCTGGCGTTGTGGCTTAATTTTCATTTCATTTTCCATATTTTTAATTGGTAATTTTCTTCAGTTCTTATTACTTGAAATATAGATATTGCTGCCCAAAACTTTCGTATGAAACCAGAATGGGACATATTTACGGAAGAAAGTGGGTGAACTTAAAAAATACCTTTGAAATAGTTCATAAACATATTTTGGCTGTTAATTCAGAGCTTTCGTTCCTGAAAATGCAAAGGATTCTATGACCTCGATCATTTTCTGGTATCAGCCAGTTCTTTATTGTTTTTAGATTTGCATTGAGAACTCACCTGTCTTCCTATTGTGAAGGGATACCTTCCAGACAAAAGCGCTGACCGTGTGGGTGTGCAAAGAGGTTGAACGTACGATTGTTCTAAAATGATGCCTTCGTTCGCCAGTTCTTCCATGTTTGGTGTTATTGCCTTCGGGTTATGCCAGGAAACATCGTACCAACCTGAGGATACCATTCACAAGAACAGTGTGTAAATGCTTTGCCCATTCATCTAATAACGTGTTATTTATAATTGTCATTATTGCTAACATGAAAATTGTCTTGTCACAGCAAACACCATCTATTAGTTTTTCTAGGTCAGAAACTTGCTCTGCAAATCTTAATATAATTTCAACTCTATTTTACCGAGTCGTGAATATCTTATGAATGGTTATGTTAGACATTTTAAAGTATTTTAAGGTTTTATATGTTATTTTTAATGACATTTTTTTATTACAGATAAATGTTTTATGGAATTATTACAGATAAATGTTTTATGGGATTCCTGATAGATTGCAAAGCTTAAATGTTTATACCATAGTGACTACATGAATGTAATCTGATACCTCTTAGGGAAATTATTTGGTCGCATTACTTTTTATATTATTTCAGTTTGTTGCTTATGCAGATGATGCTACTTTCTTTACATCAATCCAGTCTCATGAGTGTAGAACTTTGGTGGTTGAATCTCAACAGAGATCTCTCAAGGCTTTTAGTTGTCATTGTTCATTTACTTATCTTTTAAATGATTTGAAATTATAGGTAGGATTGTGGTTTGTCAATTCACTTTCGAGAATCATTCAATCTCTCTCTCTTCCTCAATTACACAAGAAAATAAAAAATGGAAAAAGTTTTGATGGATTTTGGACACGAGGAAATTATTTAGTGCCCAAGTTCGGCCTTGCTATTAGAAAATTGTTCGCCCGTGTGTTTTTTTCTGAAGTTGACTCTTCCTTTTAAATGTTTGATAAAACTTAAATTTAATAACCTAAGCTACATATTAATTTCAGGCACTGCCACTCAATAACTCGTATGCTCTATAAGATTTCTGATAATTCTAACCCTTATTGTCCTTCATATCCTAGGCTACTATACGTAGCACTATATACAAGATAATTTTTTTTTTCTTGGGGTCAATATGTGGCTTTGACTAACATGTGTAATGCTCTTCCTAATTAAATTGTTTGACTGGAGAGGCTTGAGAAGCATATAGTGGATCCAAACATCTTTTTATTGATAAAAGTAACTTTCTTTACTTGATTTGAATTTCACTACTTACA